>NW_027366176.1:0-79205 GCF_046119375.1 Phyllobates terribilis
AGCCTGCATAGTCAGCGTCTGTATACCCCACGAGAGACAGCGAGCCTCCCTTTGGGTACCTGTTAGGTCAAGCAAGTTAAATTGGACGAGGTCGCTGAAGACGTCTCTACCTACCCCCTGCCAAGCTCTGAGCTGCCCCTCGCACGTGATCTGCTCGCCGCTTTCCTCCAGCAGTAGGTCACAAACGAGAAACTGCTGCAGTCCAATGAGAACATTCTGGACGCCCTGCTTACAATCAACAAAAATGTGTGCGCGACTCATAAACTGATCAAGAGTAGGTGCACCCAGCTAGCTTGCCTGGTCGCTGGTCGCGACCCAGATCCAGTGCTATTCCAGTTCCTTCCCACTGAGCAACGCCAAGCTTATGAAAAGGCGTGGGAGGAGTACCATCAGTATCTGGAGGAGGGAGCGAGCTCGGGAAGAGGAGGAAGCGGCTAAGGCAACGGGGGACGTGCCTCCAACACAAGAGGCACCAGCGACTACAGCTCCTGAGCAACAACAGGTCGCGACAGCCTCGGAACACGTTGATCCTGTTGACGAAGAAGCAACTTAGTTGTCTTTTTTCCTTTTATGTTCCGAGTCCTTTTTAGTCGCTTCCTTAGGTTTATCTAGTCAGTAGCCATTTTTTTGGGTGCGTAGTAAAAATGAATATATAAGTATGCTTTGCTCGTTTTCTCTACTTGCTCTATCATCTTGCTTAGTTATAACTTAGTTCCTTTCGCTTAGGCATCTTATCAATCATTCCTCTAGAGAGTAGATCATGATAGCCACCTTAGTGCCCTAATCATATATATGCATGACTTTTTCAATGATGTCAAAAGGGGGAATAGACCTGGCATACCGGTTGTTTAAGTCAGGGGGAACTATTACCATAAGAAGAGACTTATGGAAACACAACGCGAGACTTGATCAAGGTAAAGTGTTACTTATCACTGCTTCTCTAAACATGTTCATACATTAGAAGATTCAATAGTTCTCTAAACATGTTGCCTTAAATATATGCCATGTCTTATATAGTTTGTCATCATTAAAAAGGGAGAAATTGTTAGGTCAAGCTAGTATTGCTTTACCTCAGTTTCTCTAGTTTTAATGATAACAAACACTTGCTTTTAACATCTACATTGAGTTTACTCAGTACAGGTACTTAGGAAGCGTATGGAGTGGAGCAGAGCAAGGAAAGAAAGTCGCGATGATCAGGAGCAGGTCGCTATGCATGAATCAGAGGTCGCGACTATCTACAGAAGGTTGCTTCAACGATAGAGAGGGTCACGACGATCACAGACAAGTATTTGTCTAACATAATATGTTGTAAAGTCTAAGTTGTAAAGACTTATCAACGACGAGCACTAGTGCCAAGCATAGAAGATAGTCGCGAAAGCCAATGGAAGGTCGCTGCAGACGATATACCATCAAAGCGACCTCAAGACTATAAGACGAAGCGAATTGCCTTCGGCACTTAGAAGATCAGCAAAGACTAGAGCGTGTCTCTCACGCTTTAAGTAGATTTGCTTAGATACAGAATGATATGAGTATCTAGCACAAACATTATCTTTTAGCATAAGTTTTATTTTATTCTTTATTTTATATCTTCTATAACTAGAAGATTTGGTTGTTGCAAATCAGTTTAGATTCGATTTAGTTAGAAGATTCGATAGACCAGATGTTAGATGGTCTATATATATTGGAGATAGCATTTTCGTCATGTGTTGACGAAGAGAGGCGAAACTAGGCATTTGTGAACGTGAGAGAGAGGTTAGTATAGTTGCTTCATAGATCTAGCTTGCTTAGAAGTTTCTTGTGTATGAAACTAGACTGTAACTAGGATTGGAAAGCAATATACGAGTTTGTTTGCAGAACATTGTTCCTTCAAGTTTACTTAGAGAACACCATAGGCACCGATGTTTGCAGAACATCGTTGATCTTTGCTTAGAGAACACCTTCAGACCAGAACATTGCAGAACAAGTGAGAGAGAGTAGTATAGTTGCTTTAGAGATCTAGCTTACTTAGAAGTTTTATTGTGTATGAAAGTATACTGTAACTAGGATTGATAAGCAATATACGAGTTTGTTTGCAGAACATTGTGTCTTCAAGTTTATTTCCGCACATTAAAGATCCTTACGGTCAACAAAGTTAACTTAAGACCACAAGGTCACTGCCGTCGCGACCTAAGGAAAATCAACGATCCTACAGTACCGTAGACAGAGATTATCAGATCCCTTTAAGTAGCGCAAGATCCTCTTGATGTTCTGCAGGTGGCTTGCTTGAGGGTCGCTCTGGGCTCTCGTGCAAAGACTCATGGCGAAAGACAATGTGAGTGCGCGATGCGGTGAGGTACATAGGGAGCCTACCATTCCCCTGTAAGTGGTCTCATCCACTTTCTCTCCACTGAGGTCGGCATCTAACTTGGTCGTTGTGGATATGGGTGTGGGGAAGGGCTTGCTGGAATCCATGGAGAATTTCTTCAAGATCTCCCTCAAATACTTCTGCTGGTGAATCTGAATACCATCTTTCTTCTGGATGACTTGCAAACCAAGGAAGTAGTTCAGCTCACCTATCAAGCTCATGTTAAATCTGGAGGACATGGTCTCTTTAAAGTCAAGCACAAGGTCATCATTGGTGGAGCCGAAGATGATATCATCAACATAGACCTGTACAATGATAAGGTCACCCTTAAGCTCCCTTATGAAAAGAGTCATGTCCACAACGTCCCTTCTATAGTTGTGCTTGATAAGGAACTCTGACAAGCAATCGTCCACGCTCGAGGGCCTGCTTCAACCCATCGAGGGCCTTGTCAAGATAGAATACGTGATCTGGGAAAGCTTGATCCTCAAAGCCTGGAGGTTGCTTGACGTAAACTTCTTCATTCAAGCTACCGTTCGGAAAGTCCGTCTTCACATCCATTTGATAGAGTTTAAAGTTCTTCATGGCGTAAAAAGCAATCAATAGACGAATAGCCTCCAAGCGAGCTACTGGAGCGTAGGTCTCATTGTAGTCTATTCCTTCTTGCTTGCTGTATCCTTGTGCCACGAGTCTCGCTTTATTTTGCACAATGTTCTCTGAATCATCAAGCTTGTTCCTGAAGACCCAATGCGTCCCAATAATGGACTTGTTAGGGGACTTGTAACGAGCCTCCATACCTTGTGTCGCTCAAACTCTTGGAGCTCTTCCTACATTGCCACGATCCAGTCAGGGTTGTGAAGAACTTCCTTGATGTTCTTCATCTCGATGAGAGAAACAAAGGAGTGAAATGCCGCAAGGTTATTGAGTTGGGAACGCGTGAATACTCTACCTGAGAATGGAGTGAGGATCTGATCTGGCTCGTGAGATTTCTTCTGTTGGTAGTTCCTTGTGTTCATCTTCACTGCTTCGGGGATAAGATCGAGGGAAGCTGGTGAAGAGTGAGAAGTGGAAGCTGCTGCTGGGTTCGCTGAAGTAGAGGAGGGGGACGCTGATAATGATCTGAGGGTCAATGAAGGCGTTGCAGTCGAAGGTGCGTCCGTGCTAAGGGTCGTTGAAGCCGTCTTCAATGTCGCTGGGCTTTAGGAGGCCTACCTTTGAACTTGTAAGGTCTCCCTGGGCCTCGCTTGGTTGTCGTAGCGGCTCTTGAGGGGAGATGAAAACATGAACGGGGTCGGTAACGCATGCTAAGAGCTTGTGCTAGCGACCGGAGGATCCGTTACGTCTTCAGCTGGACTAGAGCCTTCGTTGTTGGGGAGATCATCCTCAGTGCCTCTTCTTGTTCCTCGTCTTAAGCATCCTCTTGTGCTTCGTCGACGTTGGGGCCGTCTTCTGGTGCGCGTACATTTGAGGAAGCGTGAGTGGGGGCCTCGTCATCGTCATTATCAGTCTCGTAGGTGGAAACTGAGGAGGGGTGGTGATGAGGCATGAATATTGAAGCGGCCTCGTTCATCTCAGCATTAGTTGCAGCGTCCTTTGTAGCGTCCTCTGAACCGGTCTCTCCCTTTGATAAGCTCATAGGGTGTCTTGTCTAGGATTGGTCTCAACATAGCTCGATTCATTATGTAGCACGCAGTACTGACAGCTTATGCCCAGTAATGCTTAGGAAGGGCACTACCAAGAAGCATGGTGCGTGCCATCTCCTCAAGCGTCCTATTCTTGCATTCTACAACGCCATTTTGTTATGGCGTCCGGGCGCTGAGAAGTTATGATGAATTCCACGTTTCCTGCAAAATGTTAAGAACTGTCCATTCTCGAACTCTAGTCCATGAGCTGAGAGAATAGAGCTGAGAGGGATGCCAAGCTGCTTTTCAAGAAGTAGTACTAAGGACGAAAACTCCTCAAAAGCTTCATCCTTAGTCCTAAGGAAAAGCGTCCAGGTGAAGCGTGAAAAATCATCAACAATGACATAGATATAGGCTTACCTCTAGTGCTTTGAAGACGTATGGGGCCGCAAAGATCCATTTGTAGCAGCTCCAGGGGTCGCTTAGTAGCGACCATCTTGTTGGTGGGCACTAGAGGTTTTCTTGTAAGCTTTGCACGCGCGCACTCTGAACAATGGTTCATTGTGTTTGGCTTGATTTCAGGTCTAGCTCCTTTGCATGTAGCTTATGAAGGAGATGGAGGCTAGCGTGCCCTTGCCTCTGGTGCCACAAGTTGGACTGCTCTTGCAGGGTATCTAGACACAGATGCTTGGAGGGTATAAAAAGCATGATCAAATAGATACATGTTATCAATCCTCTTCCCTTCATTATTACCTCCTTGGACGAATCTTTAATCAAGCACTCTAAGATTGTGAAGGTAACCTCGTTCCTTCCTTGGTCAAAGATTTGGGCTACACTTAGGAGGTTGAATTTTAGGCTATCTACCAGGCTCACATTATGGATTTGTATGTTTGAAGTGAGTTGGACGCTTCCTGTAGCTTTGATGCGCCCTTGCTTTTTGTCCCCGAAGGAGATGCTGCCTCCTTTGCTTGAATGAAACGAGAGCATGAAATTGGGGTCCCTAGTCATGTGACAAGAGCACCCACTATCAATGTACCACTTTCTCTGCGTCTCAACCTGCAATCAAGATAAATCAGACTTTGGGAACCCATCGAAGTCGAGGCTTCGTGGGTGGATTAGTAGAAGTGACCCCTATGTTAGCTTTTCTAGATTTAGCAGTATGCTTAGATGCTATAGGTTCATAATAGGAGGGGTCATTAAGATCTACTATCTCATTGGATTTTGGCTTATACTTAGCACGTGATTTTTCGCTAAGTGCCTTCTTAGATTTGCACTCATGCACCCTATGTCCGTTATTTCCACAGTGCGTGCAATAAAGATTGTCACACACATAACCGTACTTACCTTTTCCTGGACAGAAGGGTAATTTCTTTTGAAGCTTGACCTGTTTAGGCATGGATTTTGCATGTTTGACATACATCTTGTGTGCTTTTTCCCCATGGTACCATTTATTATCCTTGGGGTTGACTTCAAGTGCCCTCATCTAATTTTCAAGATGTTCATTCTTACTTTTTCAAGATTGCAATTCCTTGTGAAAGATTTTGAATCTTTGCAGTCATTGCAATAGTGAGAGGAATGTCTTTAGGGTTAGTGATAGGGCTAAACCTACCCACAAGCGTATGGGATCAATTGTAGCTTTCAAGTGTCGTTCCCACAAGGACAAAGTAGTATCTTTTGCAACCAAACTAGTAAGCTAAGTCTTAATAAGATAATTTGATGATTATGCTACGAAAACTAGGAAAACACAATTTCGGAAGAAATATATGGATGGGAGATATCTAGGATCAAGGATCACCACAACAACTCCTTAATAGATTACAAGATGCGTTTATCAAAGATTAGCATAGACTCGTTTGATGGTAAGCAATCTAATGTATCTACCAATTCCTTTCAAACAAAAGTAGACATATCTAAACTCCAACCAACAATCACTCTCGTGCAAAGTTAATCAAGCAAAGACTAATAGGCGCTAGAAACTAGAACTAGACCGGGTTAACATCCACTTTCGTGATCAATTAAGTCCAACCTAACCTAGGTTTCTATGATTACTTATATCTCCATAAGAACAAACAAGTTTATTCGGGTTCAATTCTAGGAAATCCAACACAAACAATCTCCTTTCAGACTCATGCGGTGTCTAATTGAAATCCATAGGTATCTCCTTTCAGACTCAACCTAATAGAAATTCTAATTGATAATCTCAACCACAATAAGAACCCTAGAATCAAATCAAACAGATTCCATGCTTTCAAAGACAAACACAAAAAGATAATCTATCAATTCATTGATGGGATCACTTCAATCCTAGAACAATGGATCTAGCTATGCATAATGAGATAATCAATCAAAAACTCCATAAGAATAAATAGATTCATAAATCTATAAGAGAATAAAGAGATTACTTGATTCGATCTAGAACTTAGAACACCAATTCTTGAAAAGCCTTCAACAATCTTCACAAAATAGCAAAAACTAGATCTTGAAATTAACAATGGAGAGATTGAGAGAGATGATAGATGGATGGTTTTCTTCCCCCAAAACAAGCTCTCAAAACCCTTTTATTCTACTCTAAATGTACTCCAAAGGTCCTCCCCAAAAGTAACCCCCTAGAAGTCAAAGAGTTCAAGGCAAAATTGACCATTTTTGGAAGGGAGACCGGCTACTCGGCCGTGGCACAGGCCGAGTAGTTCTCTGGTGGCTCTTGTGGGTTTACTCGGCCAGATACTCGGCCATGTCCCAGGCCGAGTATCCCTCTGATGCTCCCTCCATATCTTCACTTGCGATGGCTTGTCTCGTCCTTCCTTTGGCCCCCTTCTTTGCTTAGTTCTTTCCTTGCTACTCTCCTTGTTCGATCACCTTTCCGTGCACGCTCATGATCTCCAATAGAATGCCTCCAAATTACCTGTAATCATCAAACAAAAGAGTAGATACCGACTCTACGAGGGAAACTAAGAAGATAAGATAAAACAAGACTAGAAAGACACAAAACGACTCTACTAAGACAAAATAAACATGACCTAAACTAGACTAAAATGCATGCTATCGAATTCCCCAAGCTTGAACCTTGCTTGTCCCAAGCAAGCACACGTCAACGAATCCAAGTATTATACAAAAGAGGTATCTATCCAAGTGATATATGATTGATAACAACGAAAGATCAAACAGAAAACAAATCCCTTCCTAGCATGCTTCTCAATCAATGACAAGAAAATATTAGTTCCTCAACTCTAGATCTCACCGGAGTAATAGAAACATATCACTCTCACTCATATATGTAGGTATGTGTTTCACTCAATGTTATAACTCAACTTTGAATATTAACTACCATAAGCTTGCAACCAAATCTAGATCTCCACCGCTAGGTAGAATGCAAAACACAATCATGAGACATACAAGGGGTTGTAATGGGCCAAGGTACTCTAATAGGCATGGATGAAATTTTTGGCCATGTGGTGCAAAATCTAGGAGATATGAACTTCATGTGAAAACACACCAACTCAATTGATATTACAATAAGCACAAATACACAACACAACCCAAGATCTATCAAATTGTCTATTTGTTGCTCCTTTTCTTCTCTTTCACTTATTTCTCTTTTTTTCATTCATTTTTTTATATATTTTTTTTTAAATGATGAAAGAGAAGGGATCAAATTGGATATAAACAACAAGACAACACTATATAATCAAACATCGTTGACCACCCCATCATCTACCATTCCCCCAAGCTTGTCTCACAACCGTACCAAGTAAATAGAAGTTCAATCCCCTAGATAGGTAGGATATAAATATAGGCTCGGATTACTTTTTGTGGAGCTAACAAAGAAAGGCTATAAGGCTCAAAGGGATACAAGAGAAGGATATCATCAAGGGTAGTCAAGGATAATATGGGCTCATAAAAATATAATGTCTCAATCAAATGTGATGCATTTTTAGTCCTATATGCAATCTCAAAGAGATTTAGAAGCAAGTTCTAGAGATAACAAACAAAGAGAGTTCACTCATGAGAAATAAGAGGACTTTGCAAATGTAGTCCAAGAAAGGCAAACAAGCTCACTAGGACAATTATCTAGAGTTTCGGTTCTAATGTATCTTAATCAAAGTCCACATGCTCAAGTCATTGTCAAAAGTGTGATCAATCATATCATCATCATAATGCAATTGTAATATTGACAACTAAAGCATATTAAAAGGATTCACAGTCAATGCACCATTATAAGAACTCACAAAGGAACATGCAGGGGAAACGTGATAACCGACACAAAAAGAAAAAAAATGCAATTCTAAATGACCTACATGCAAATACTCCCCTCCCCCAAGCTTAAAACTAACATTGTCCCCAATGCATAATTAAAAAGAAAAAGGAAGAGAAATACTTACAATGAACTACTTTTGTGAAGGTGGTTTAGGAGGAGGTCGACCCTTGAGAGAAAATCTCCCCTCATTAGGTAGACGGAGAAGATGACCACTATCCCCCCGAATCAAGATCCTCCTTCAACCTCAAAACTGGATGGAAGAGTCTTCAACTTCACTTTTGGTGCCTCTTGAGTCTTCTCCATGGGGGAGACGTCTTCACTAGATAGGGTCTCAAATACGGCCTCATGCACCTCATTACTAGATTCAAATTCGAAGAGCACATCAGCAAGTAGCTCTTGATTGTCAGCTTCGGTCACACTCTTAGTCCAGCGATACTCCAACGTAATCATCAATCAAAATGGCCATCAAGGATTCTTGGGTTGCTTTTTCAACCATATCCAAGCTATAAACATCATCCTCAAAAGCAGGCTGCTTCACAACCTTAGGAAGGTTGAATTCCATTTTCTCTTCCCCAATATTGAAGGAGAGAACACCCTGCTTCACATCGATAAGGGCACCCGGGGTAGCTAGGAAGGGTGTCCCACTATTATTGGAATAGGAGAATCAGCAGGGATGTCTAGGACAATGAAATCATTCGGGATGTAGAACTTGCCGATCTGATAGGAATGTCCTCCAAAATACCAATCGTGCTTGTTGTAGATCTATCGACCATGAGTAAGGTCATCTTTCCGGTCTAGGCTCTCCTAAATCAAGCTTCTTGCATATGGATAGAGGAATGATGCTCACGCTAGCACCCAAATCACATAAAGCCTGGTAGGTACTTCTCCTTATCACCATAGGAACACTAAAGCTGCCCAGATCTCCAAGCTTAGGGGGCAACTTGTTTTGGATGATAGCCAACATTCTTGGTTCAAATCAATGGTGTGGTAGTCATCAAGGTTCCTCTTGTTGGATAAGATCTCCTTCAAAAATTTCACATAGGTTGGCATTTGCTTGAGAGCTTCGGTGAAGGGAATGTTGATGCAAAGTTTCTTCAACACCTCCACAAATTTGCCAAATTGGTGTTCTAGCTGAGCTTGGGCTCTCCTTTGTGGAAAGGAAGAGGAGGCTTGTAAGGTGGTGGTGGCACATACTTAGGATCTTCCTTCTCCTCTTTCTCTTGAACCTTAGCTTCCTCGGGATCATCAATAGCAACACCTTTCTTCTTAAGATCTACCACTTTAGGATCTTCAAGTGGCCTTCCACTCCTCAAGGACACAACATTGATTTTGCCCTTTTGGATTGGCCTCAGTTTGGCCCGGAAGTTGACCATGGGGTCTAGGAGCATTCTTGGCATATTGAGCATGCAAGCTATCATGACTATTCAGTTTCTTGTTTATGTTATGTAGCTCCTTCATAATTAGCTGAAGCGTAGACTCAACGGATGGTTGAGAACTCTTGATGTTGTTGTGGAGGGGGTCTTGGTTGGAAACCAGGGGGTATCTCTGAGAAGCTTGATTTCCTCCCCAAGGGAGGTTAGAGTGATTCCTCCAATCGGGGTTAGAGGTGTTGGAATATGGATCATTCCTCGGACCCCGATTGAAGTTGTTCATGTAGTTCACCTCCCCTTGTGCTTCACCTTGAGCGCTAAACTGTTGGCATGATGAAATGGTATGGTCACCCTCTCCACAAAACTGACAAACCACACTAGACGTATCTCGAGAGGATGATCCGGCCCCATTCGCTTTAGATTTTTGAATTGCCAAAGTCAACCTCTTGATCTCTTGCTGCATAGCATCTATCTCAGCTTGTTGGTGAGTTTCAGCATTCACCTCATACATCCCGGCCGCTTTCTTAGGATGTGACCGAGCATCATTATAATAATGAGAATGTTGTGCGGTATCTTCGATCAAATTCCATGCTTCCTCAACATCCATTGACATTATTCTACCTCCAGCTGAAGCATCAATAATGAGTCTGGTAGAACTATCAACTACATTGTAGAAGACGTGTAGAAAAGTCCACTTCTCTTGACCATGATGAGGGCACAACATCAACAATTCCTTGAACCTTTCCCATCCTTCATATAGAGATTCATCATCTTTCATCTGGAAGGCTAAAATCTAATTTCTCATCTTAGCTGTCTTCTTAGGAGGGAAATATTTGGTGAGAAAAGCACTGGCTAACTCATCCCAAGTGGTAACGGAGCCAAGAGGTATAGTATTATACCAAGCCTTTGCTCTATCTCGTAGAGAGAACGAGAATGTGCGCAAGAAGAGTGCATCTTGACTCACTTCGTGGATCTTCACAGTATCCATAAGCTCGGTGAAAGTGGCAAAATGTAGGTGTGGATTCTCGGACGGCAAACCCCCAAACTGATTTTGTTGAACCATGTTGATCAAGGAAGGTTTGAGCTCGAAGTTACGAGCGGTCACGGGAGGTCAAACCACACCAGAAACTTGCCCTCGGTGATTAGGTGTCACATAGTCACCTAAAGTTATACGTGGTTGAATGAGGGCGTTATTCGGCGGATTGCCATCGCCTTCTTGAGCCATCTCTTGTTCAAATAGATCACGTTGTTGTCTTCTTCTCAAGTGAAAAGCACGTTCAGGTTCGGGATCAAAGTCGTTGAGATTATTAGTGCTTAAGGCTCTTCGCATGAGAGGATAACAAACCTGAGATCAAAGACAAGAGAAAAGGATCAAATAACACAAGAGACTTAGTCGAACCAGTTGTAGGATACAACTAATACTAGCTAATGTCCCCGACAACGGCGCCAAAAACTTGATAGGGCTAAACCTACCCACAAGCGTATGGGATCAATTGTATCTTTCATGTGTCGTTCCCACGAGGACAAAGTAGTATCTTTTACAACCAAACTAGTAAGCTAAGTCTTAATAAGATAATTTGATGATTATGCTACGAAAACTAGGAAAACACAATTTCGGAAGAAATATATGGATGGGAGATATCTAGGATCAAGGATCACCACAACAACTCCTTAATAGATTACAAGATGCGTTTATCAAAGATTAGCATGGACTCGTTTGATGGTAAGCAATCTAATGTATCTACCAATTCTTTTCAGACAAAAGTAGACATATCTAAACTCCAACCAACAATCACTTTCGTGCAAAGTTAATCAAGAAAAGACTAATAGGCGCTTAGAAACTAGAACTAGACCGGGTTAACATCCACTTTCGTGCTCAATTAAGTCCAACCTAACCTAGGTTTCTATGATTACTTATATCTCCACAAGAACAAACAAGTTTATTCGGGTTCAATTCTAGGAAATCCAACACAAACAATCTCCTTTCAGACTCATGCCATGTCTAATTGAAATCTATAGGTATCTCCTTTCAGACTCAACCTAATAGAAATTCTAATTGATAATCTCAACCACAATAAGAACCCTAGAATTAAATCAAACAAGATTCCATGCTTTCAAAGACAAACACAAAAAGATAATTTATCAATTCATTGATGGGATCACCCCAATCCTAGAACAATGGATCTAGCTATGCATAATGAGATAATCAATCAAAAACTCCATAAGAATAAAGAGATTCATAAATCTAGAAGAGAATAAGAGATTACTTGATTCGATATAGAACTTAGAACACCAATTCTTGAAAAGCCTTCAACAATCTTCACAAAATAGCAAAAACTAGATCTTGAAATTAACAATGGAGAGATTGAGAGAGATGATAGATGGATGGTTTTCTTCCCCCAAACAAGCTCTCAAAACCCCCTTTTATTCTACTCTAAATGTACTCCAAAGGTCCTCCCCAAAAGTAACCCCCTAGAAGTCAAAGAGTTCAAGGCAAATTGACCATTTTCGGAAGGGAGACCGGCTACTCGGGCCGATACTCGGCCGTGGCACAGGACGAGTAGTTCTCTGGTGGCTCTTGTGGGTTTACTCGGCCAGATACTCGGCCATGGCCTAGGCCGAGTAACCCTCTGATGCTCCCTCCACATCTTCACTTGCGATGGCTTGTCTCGTCCTTCCTTTGGCCCCCTTCTTTGCTTGGTTCTGTCCTTGCTACTCTCCTTGTTCGATCACCTTTCCGTGCATGCTCATGATCTCCAATAGAATGCCTCCAAATCACCTGTAATCATCAAACAAAAGAGTAGATACCCACTCTACGAGGGAAACTGAGAAGATAAGATAAAACAAGACTATAAAGACACAAAACGACTCTACTAAGACAAAATAAACATGACCTAAACTAGACTAAAATGCATGCTACCAGTTAGATGAAGGTAGCTCGGATGTGTAGCCTAAGCCAGGTCTAGAGCGTTCGAAAGTTGTTTGATTCACAGTCTTTGCATCAATAGTTTGGTTTAGCTTATCAAGTTTATCCAGGATATAATCAAGCTTGACTGATACGTTTGAGTCTATGGGAGGGGTGCTACTTTTTCCTTTACAAAGCTCACAGAACTTTGTAACGGCAACTGTTTCACCCTTCAGCCTTTTAGATAGCTCAACTGTCTCATTCTTGAGGATGTTGATCTCATCATTGTATTCACTGTTTTGGCTCATTAAAAGATCGTTATCCTCTATTAATCCTTGATAAAGATCAATGAGTTCTTGCTTAGATAGTACGCTGAGTTTGATTGGGGATGAATGGGTTGGTCATCGTCAGATTCCTCATGAGCCATTAAGCAGCGTCCTTTCTTATCTTCACCAAGATCCAGCTCATCATCTGAATCCCCCCATGTAGTAAAGAAATCTTTCTTGGGCTCGCTTGTGCTTGAACTCGCAGCGACCTTTGCATTAGTGCAGTTTTTTGCCAAGTGACCTTTCTGTTGGCAATTATAACAGGTCACGTTGATGAGATCTCTCTTTACACTCTTGTTCTTCTTGAAATTACCCTTGGACTTCAAGAATTTCTTGACCATTTTGGTCATTAAAACCACTGCAGCGTCCTCGCTCTCGTCAAGAGAAGTCTCGCTTTCCAATTGTTGAAGAACCCTGGTAAGCTTGAGAGCGGTGCCTCTTGATTCCTTGAAGGAGTGGGCCTGCTCATTGTCCTTGATTTCTTAGACTCAGAACTTCCCAGCGAGTACTGAGACGGGAAGTTCCTTTGTAGCTTCAGTCATTAGCATAATCTTCCTTGTTGTATCGAATCTTGAGCTTACTCCGTGGATGAATGCTAAAGAAAGTGCCCAATCCTCTGTGATTATTCCAGCACTCATTTTGTCGGCTAAGACCTGGAATCTTGAGTGCTAGCTAGATACACTCTCGGATTCAGCCATTTTGAGCGAGTGGAACTCTTTTTGAAGATCAAACTTACGGTTGTTCTTCATGTCATCGCTCCCATAGTGCATGTCAACGACGGCCTTCCACATGTCTTTAGCTGTTGGTAGGCTCATTATCTTCCATATCCTTTCTTTGAAGAGAATTCAAGATTAGTTGATGCGACTTGGGATTCTTCTCCATAAGCGCATATTCTACCGAACCCCAAGGTTTAGCGTTAGTTGCAGCCTCCACCTTTTCGTCACCTTTCTCAATGATCTTCCGGCACTGGTAGTCGGTCTGCTGGATGTAGTTTCTCGACATAACAACCCACCATTCGAGTTCTCCCTCGATTAGGAGATGGGGCTTGTTCAGCGAGATTCCAAGATGATGCTGATTCGTTTCTTTCTCAGTCGGCATGATGAGACTTGATTCCGAATGAAGAGAAAAGAAAGAGAGAGATTTGGGATTCTTTGCACGAAGAGAACAAAGAGAAAACAAGAGTTTCTTGAACGAAATATCGTGCTCTGACACCAATTGTTGGATCTACACAGCTTCTCCACAAGCCAAGTGTTAGAAACTTAGAGCTTGAATCGTTTGCGAAAGAGAGAAGCTTAACTACGAATCGAACAAGAAGAATTCTCTTTGTAACTCTCTGATTTTGTGTTGATTTCTCTCAATTTTGTGTTTACAAAAGTTTCGCTCTCCCACTTTTGCCTTCTCACAACAATTGAGCAACACTCTCAAAATACAGAATTACAATGTTTTTATCAACCTCTATACGAGCTAACTCGATAGTTATATATAGACAACTAAAAACTCTAGCTAGCAGACCATAGAATTTAACGTGTCTAAAAAAACTATTGGTCCTCAAGAAAGAATCTTCAGGTCGTTCAACGCGTCTCGCTACATCCAATCCTTTCTTGACACGTCAACAAGCTAGCTAACTGATTCAGAGCGCGCGTCAACCAGTCCAACTACTTCTGCCACGCGTACGGTCCACAATGCTTCTCTTTTCTTACCACTTGCACTATCAAGAAAAGCATTTAAACACGTGCAAAACTAGTTGTTTCATTATTACGCGCCTCTGATCAATTCTTGATTAATCTCTCGGATACTCGCTACCCTTAATTTCTTCAGCTCTCTTAAGTTCGCTGAACTGGATTTGCTCGCTGCTGCTTAAACGGCCTTCAAATCACATGAATCTTCTAAAGCGAGTTTCAAGTGTATCTCCACATACTTCCAAGCTACCTTCAATTACTTCAAACTCTGCACATACTTTAGTTCCATTGAATTATATAAATTTATTAACATCAAAACTAAAAAAACTAATAAAAAATTTGCAACGCTTTTTCAAATTTTAACCTTAGTTGATTCTGAATTTTAATTAATATTCTCCATTATGGATGCTCCTTATATGAACTATGAAGTATCTATAAAATTTCGCTCATAGGTGATTTGCAAAGCTTTTTCAAATTTTGACCTTAGGTGATTTCTGAATTTTAATTTAATATTCTAATTCTAATGGCTCATTATATATGATCTATGAAGTATCTATAAAATTTCGCATGTTCGAATATCACATTTTATGGACTGAATTTTAAGAAAATAAACTGAAGATTAGGTTGCTAATTAAAAAAAGTTTAGCCTAACAACAACTACACGCGTGTAGAGAAAACAACTCGTGCATTAAACATCAAAAACGTACAACGTAATTAAACTTCTAGTACCATGCTATGCATCAAGATGCACTCCCACTTAAATAGCCAAAACATTACAATATGAACTAATTCAAACAAAACCACGCTTAAATCAACATAATAAGCAATCCAGCAGAATCTCTCTAAAAATAAGTCCGTTTAAGGGCAGATCCCACCTGCCCGCCGCCACCACCGCCCAATCCACCGAGTCCACCTGCACCACCTAAACCACCGAGTCCACCACCAGCACCGCCAAGTCCACCACCTGCACCACCAAGTCCACCAAGTCCATCACCGCCTAACCCACCAATTCCGCCACCAATGCCACCCAAACCACCAATACCACCTCCGACGCCACCAAGACCGCCACCAACGGGAAGAACACCTCCTACGGCGCCAACTCCAGTACCCGCGCCTATCCCAGCCCCGCCGACGCCGGCTAAGCCGCCAACTCCGCCAAAGGCGACAAAGTTCTTCTGGTCGGCTGCATGGGGGTCAATGGCGGCTTTCTTAGTGTCAACGACGGCGGTTTGAGGGAGGCTTCTAGAAGCTGTTGCTGCCGGAAGAATCACAAGTAAAGCAACTAGACAAATCAAACTAACTCTCGCCATTCTTAGTATAATTTGTTGTTGTTATTGTTGTGTTGATATGAGAATGTGTAATAGTGAAGTGCAAGTGTTGTTATATAGAGCTTGGGAGTGTAGTGTAATTTAATGAGTGTAGTTGAGAGTTGAGATGCATGTAGCTAGTATAATTTGCATGTATTACCGTATAGTAGCAGATCTCATGGCCAATGCATGTTCAAAGGGTAAATGTAAAAACCTACCTAGCATTTATTGTAGTTCATCGACTTGAGCTACATCCGTTGTTTTTGTAAGGCTTCGGATTGGGGAAGGGTACGTGGTTGTATGAATTGATTATATGTATACGGATTGAGAGTAGTTAAATTTTTTGGAGATATTTATGGAGTGTAATTAATATGGAGTAGTTTCTTTTAAATGTACATAGTGATCCATAAGCATGTTTTCGAAAGCTAGCTAGAATGGGTTGTGTTAAAATATGAGGGAATGCAGTTGATGGTAGGATATGATATATACAGACTATATCTTTTGGATGTTAGAAGATCTTTGTCTCACTTGTTACCCGTTTCACACGGTATATGGTTCTTTTGAGGCAAATCAAACATTCGATTGCGCGGAACATTAAGCCTAGTACAACAATAGGATAAAAATCTCATATAGGTTGTGTGACTTGTGTTCAACATGATTTCTCCTGAACAAGTGGTATTAAAAGTTTAGCATTGGATTGGTTGCAATAGAGATGGTGTTCCATGGGGCCCTCCCATGGGCTACCCTATAATAAAGAGTTGGTTACACCTTTTATGGTAAGAGTATTATAAGGTTTTAAGAAAAGGAAAATAAATTTATTTGTCAGATTTTTGAATTGTTTAATATTAGATAAGGTGAGTGAGTATCACCTGCATGATACTCACTTTTTTAAACATTCAAAATTCTAATATTTATATTTATTTTGGTTTTATTTGAGACTATGATACTCAACAAAAATATCACCACTGTAAATGCTCTAAACAACTCACGAACTTTGACATCTTATTGAAGTTGATGGTTCAGTCTTAGAGTCACGGATCTGTTAGATCACTAGATATAAAGAAATTGGGACACCCACAACCTCAAGTATGTGTATCCCTGTTGGAGCCTGGATTTGTCCATATCTTGCTCCAGCGGATGAAAGATGGCAACATTCCATCTTCAAGGATTTTTCCATCCTTTCTCGCATTGCTCTTCTCGCCAATTGTTTTCGAGTTGATTTGTTATCTTCAATTACCCTGGAAAAGGCCCATAACCGGAGGTGGGGGTCTTCGGGGCGGGCTCTCCGACGCTCAAGTCAGTAATGTATTTAAATATGCATATATGATGTATTTGACAACTGAGCATTAAGAATATGGAGATATGCGCTCCATTCACCGGATGACTTGTCCTAAAGGGGGGATAGATCACTTCTCTCTCGTATTATTTACCCGCTACTAAGTACCATAAATACGATACAAGCGGTGTGGATAAGTCAAGGTTTACCCAAGACTAATTAATTAACATGCTCGGATGGAGATTTAATATATATAATTGAGCTTCATTAGGGTGATTATAGCGGATTTACCTCATTTAAGATGTTTGTTTCACCCTTTGACTGTGATTTAATAGTTATAGGCCTTGTATGGCCAGAACGGCCCACGTCAAACGTAGCTGCCCAACTCTTGTGTTGGAACAGACGACCCACGTTAAACATAGCTGCCCAGATCTTGTGTTGGAACTGGCGGTCCACGTCATCTAATACTGGAAAGGGCCAGCTCTAATTGTAAATGTAAACGGCCCAAACCAGGTGGAGAAGGTGGATGGCCCAAAGTTGGTAAAAAGGCCCAAGTGTGGGAAAAGCCCGTTTTGAGCATTCTTCCCGTTTTCATCTTCTTCCCACCCGGGGTTTGGGAGCGCTTCTCGATCGAGGTACCGACGGCGCGCTCGGGTTCGTCGAGCACAGTTCCTCGATTGTTCTAGGGTTGAGAACTTCAAGAAGCTCGTGAGATTTGGCGCCACTGGTTGAGATGGACGCCCTTGTATACCACGCCTACACCAAAGGAGAAGCCGAGAGGCGAAGCCGAGCTGCCTCGACGCTTGTAGAAGACGAAGACCATCTCAGGAGAAGCTGTCACGACCGAGATGGAGTCATCACGACCGAGAGTCAGCCTCAGTTGAAGTTGTCACAACCGAGACAATCCATCACGATCGCGACTCAGCTTCAGTTGACCTATCACGATCGAGACTACCTATCACGACCGACACCGGCCACAGACCTGAGAACTGGAGCACTATCACGGTCGCGACAGCCCTGTCACGATCGTGACAACGGAAACGGACGGCCCATATTGAAGATTTTATCCGAGATTCTGATTAGTTTTTCCACATCTTTTTAGTTATTTTGATTTATTTTATTTCCCCTTTTATAGATCCTATATAAGTCTTTAGAAATTAGGTTAGATTAAGTTCGGATCTTTCATTATTCTCATCCACATTCATTTAGAGATAATTTAGCAGCAGCCTCCAAGAAAGCTTCCACCTTTATCATCTTTTCTGGTTTGTTTTCCATCATTCATCCATATTTCTCAATGCTTTCTAAGGCTATGTGATGTGACCTCACCTACCTTGACAGCTATAGACGAGGAGGAGGCTATGACTCTTAGGTCCACAGACCCGATTACTAGAGCAAGAGCCAAAGCTATTCAAGTTGCGACTCAATCACTGGTGACAAGGCTCGTAGCAGGACAAGGACGTCCAACTACCGAGGATGGATCCATTATGAGCTTAGTTACAGTCAGGACGTCTTCACAGGCTGCAGAGATTCCAGAGCTTACAGATTAGGGATATTGATCTCTATTCGCCTAGTTATTGATATTTCTAATTTATGACTTTTATCAGTATTTTTCCTAGACATTATTTGCTATTTTGAGAAGCATTAGGAGGCCTTTCTATGTATAGCATGGCCGGCCTACTTATGTATTTTTAGGTCTTTTCTTCTCCAAGGCTTATCATATAAAATCCCTAGAGAAGCCAGCCCTAGAACTCACGTTAATAATTCAGAAGTTTTGTTGAGAGCTTTCTCCATCCGAAGTTGCATTAGCGTCATTCCTTGAATCCAAGATCGAGACGACTCTCTTGGAATTCATCCACCAGATTAAGATCGAGAAGACTCTCTTAATCTGCATCACTTCTGCATCACCATCTTTTCATCTCTACAACCTTCCATCAGATCCGAGTTCAAAGGAGGATTCGCCCTACTGCAGATTCATCGATCAATACCGGATAATTGAGACCTTCTTCAACACAAGGTCACATCAACTGGCATCAGAGCCTTCGAATCTGTAAGTCGAATCGATTCCTTGATTATCACGACTGTTTTCTTGCTATTCGTGTCAAAAAAAATCCAAAAAAAAAAAATCGACTTAGTTTGTGTTGTTTTTCAATACTTCTGTAATCGAAATTTGTCAAAAAAAATCGTAACTCCGCTGTGTCGCATCTTCCCTGTCCCTTCCACACAACAGTTGCTTCTTGTTTTGATAATTTGGTGATTGAATTGTCGATTTAGTTCAAGCATATAGGTTAAGTTGTTTACTTGCACCTTCTTGCCTTGATCTTCATCTTCTTCGGTTCTTTGTCCTGTCAAGTGTGAAACAATTAGGTCGGATTTGGGCTTCTCCCAGCAACGAATCAAGAACGACGGCTATTCTTAATTGAAAAACACAATTAGGGTTCTTGGCAATTTCTGTAATTAAAATAAAAAAAGGCGAGATCTTTTGATTATAATAAAAAAAGAAGTCAGATCTCTTTGTGCCGAAATTACAAAAAAAACGGCAAGTGAATCTTTCCTTTTCTGCGGCAAGAAAATCTGCGGACAATCGGGAATTCTGCGGCAAGTGAATCTGCGGACAATCGGTTTTAGGTCATTTGGTGTCCGTTTGGGACGCATAATATATCAAATCGAAGGGAATCGTCTACTTTTCACAAGTCACGGCTTTGCCGTGATATATAGGGTCCAGACAGAGTTTGAGGTCGTTTACGCACCGAAAAATGCGTTTGAAGTTGAAAAAGTGTGATTTGGGGGGTTTTGAACTTCTTTTTCTCTTTGTGTCGGTTTCTGCATTCGCTTTTAAAGTTATCCTTCTTACAATTGCCGTGAGTTATCCACTTTTGTTAGTTTACAGCTGCATAGTCGGGACGCCTAGGTTCACGCCGGATTAAGTTCTGTTGCCTACCGTTATATCCGGGCGACTGCAGTTGAGGTTTCTGTACGGGTATTAGAGTGCAGGCAGTTCTGTCTTGGCTCTTTAGGTCTTGTTAGCATCTAGGCTTATATTCCTGCGATTATATCTACAATTTGTTTGTTGAGTTATTGCTGCATTTTGTGATTGTTGTGTGCTTATCCTTCGCCTACACGCCCTCACGGCCATATCAGCCTTGGTTTTTGTTGTGATATCTGGGATAGTTCGACTTCCTGTTCCTTTCTGTTGCTTGCTTGTGTTGCCTTTTGCTCTGTTGGAGGTTTCTGTTGTCTTTTCATGATCATGGTGAACTCCGACGACAGACAGGACACTGGTCGTGTCGATCAGCTGGCGGCATCAGTTGAGATGTTGCTGGCAGCGCAAAAACGTCATGAGGAGAACTTTGCCCGTCAAGACGCCAACTTTGCCGAGATGAAGGACATGCTGAGTCGGGCTTTCCCTTCTCCGTCGCCTAAAGATGACGACCAGAGTACCTTAGCTCAGAAGAAGAAGAAGAACGACAAGGGTATTCTGTTAGAGGAGTCTCCTACACAGCTTCAGCATAAGGGTTCCAAGAAGAACAACCCACGCACTTACCACGCAGCAGCGTTCTAGGACATACCAGCGACAGCTCTCCCATGTCGACTTTCAGGAGGAGGACGAGGATGCCGACGCGTCTTCAGAGGAGGACGAACAGGTTCATGTCCGTGCCTCTGGACACCAGAAGAGGCGTACGCCTTTGCAGGCATCTGGCAGTAAGCCTCGGATACCCTCCAACGTTCGTCAGAGTCGACAACAGGTAAATTCTAAATCCTTCAATGTCCATTCTTTTGCTGACCATCAGAGTACAGTTTCCCCTGTTAGGTCAGATCCAGATGACAGGTTCCCAGAATACGACCTTGAGGATGAGGAGGAAGGGGCGTATGGCTTTACAACAGGCTATCACCCACCCCTACAGGACCCACCAGAGCTCCAGTATCATCGTACAGGTTGGGTACCTCCGCAGCAACAGCAAGAAACCAGAGCTGCTTACTATGCTGCACAAGGTTTCCCTCAACCACATCATCAGCAGCAGGATGCCGGTCCTCCAAGAGCGCAGCGACGGCACCCCCCACACCCAATTGGTCATCCACAGCAACGACAACATCAGCAGAATTATTATGCACCTGCAGCTGGCCAACAGAGAGACACGCCACCACCCGCCCATACAGCTCGCTGTGAGATTAAGGTAAAGATAGAACCTTTCCTTGGTACTTATGACCCTTCTACTTTCATTGATTGGTTGCAGAGTACTAGCCATGTTCTTCAACACTGTCATTACGAGGAGCATGAGAAAGTGGAGATCGTTACCTTGCACTTTCAAGGAGCAGCGGGCACCTGGTGGAACCGACTGGTACAACAGCCAGGCACGCATGGGTTGGCCACCTGTGACTGAGTGGCAACAGCTGGTTACGATCATGACCCGCAAGTACGTGCCGACTACATACCGAGAGGACTTGAAGACGGCAATTGCACTTGCTACTCAGGGTCGAGATACGCCACAGGAGTTCTTTGCTCGACTTGAGGACATGTACTTCAAGGTTGGGGTAAGTGTTACTCCTAATACTCTTCGCGTACGTTTTACTTCGGGTTTGTCACAACCGTACAGGAATCAGATTGAGATCTTGCCAATTCGAGACCTCAACAACGTGGTGCAGACTGCGCAGAAGCTCTACCTTCAGGCGCAGGAACAACGTCGTCGCCAGCAGCCTTGGAAGTCTTCGTCTTCTCCTTCTGCAAGACAGGATCGTACAAGTACTGCGCCATCTGCGACGCCGCGGGCGGCAACCCTCCTTCTGCACGCCAGCAGCAACCGACATCTGCACCGACAGGTCGTACGGATCGTTCTCGCGATCTGGAGTGTTACAAATGTGGTGGACGGGGACACTACAAGAAGGACTGCCCTAATCAGAAGTGTGTCCTCTATTCCGCCCAAACTGCTGACTACGAGAGCCTTTCGGACGAAGAGGAGAACGTCCAGGAGGAGTCTGCAGAGTTGATAGAAGAGGTGATCAGGCCGAGCGACCATGATACGGATGTCACGCATTATGCCTTGGTCACCATACGCGTCCTCAGCGTCAAGGAAGGGATTCCGCTTGACCAAAGGAGAATTTGTTTCATTCCCGGTGCCGTGTTCAGAATGCGTCGCTGAGTCTGATTATTGATGGAGGATCCTGCTGCAACATCATCAATGAGAGAGTCGTCCGTGACTTCAACCTTCCGACGCAGCCACATCCTCAGCCCTACGGTCTATAGTGGATTTCTGACCAGCCAGGTAACAATGTATCACAATGTATCTTTACCGTGTCCTGTTAATTTTTCTATAGGACCTTATTCCGACACTGTCTTGTGCGATGTTACCCCCCATGGATGCCACCCATATTTTGTTAGGGCGTCCTTGGTTTTTTGATCGTCGCGTCTTCCATTATGGGTTTTTGAATAGTTACATGTTCACTCACCATGGGAAGCGTGTGACGCTTTTACCGATGACCCCGACTAAGATTTGATGGACCAGGCTCTTAGCCAGCGGAACAAAGCTCTCCAGGCTGCAGCGGACGCAGGAAAGACCATTCCGGAGTCCCCACAACTTCCTGCTAAGGTAAGTGACCAGTCCATCAGTCTCACATTACCTAACTTTAGTGATCATGGTCAACGGGTAAAGAAAGCGCTGCCAAGAGTTCTGATCGTCAGAAGGGTGGAAAAGGGAGTTCTACGCTACAAGGCAGTTGTGAGAAGCGGCTTCTCTTGGCACGACACCGGACTGTCACCGACGTCATCCAAGGCAGTTGTGAGAAGTCTCCTTGTTTCCTTGTTATTGCTCTCCCTACTGCCCTACTTGTTACAGAGTCCGCACTCCCCTCTTGTATTTTGTCTGTTTTGCAGGAGTTCCAGGATGTGTTGCCGGACGACGTACCTGACGGCCTTCCGCCACTTCGTGGTATTGAGCACCAGATCGACTTGATACCAGGAGCCTCTCTCCTAACCGGGCTGCCTACAGAACTTCTCTAGAGGAAACGAAGGAGTTGCAGAAGCAGGTGCAGGAGCTGTTGGATAAGGGGTATGTGCGCGAGTAGCTTAGCCCGTGCGCTGTTCCTGTTATACTGGTGCCAAAGAAAGGCGGTTCTTGGAGGATGTGCATGGACTGTCGTTCCATCAACCAGATAACTATCAAGTACAGACACCCTATTCCTCGCCTCGACGACATGGCTTGACAAGCTCCATGGTGCGCAGTTCTTCAGCAAGATTGACTTGAAGAGCGGCTATCATCAGATTCGCATGAAGGAAGGGGATGAGTGGAAGACGGCTGTCAAGACGAGGTATGGTCTGTATGAGTGGCTAGTCATGCCATTTGGACTGACCAACGCGCCTTCTACGTTCATGAGGCTGATGAACCATGTCTTGCGAGCTTTTCTGGGTAAGTTTGTAGTAGTCTATTTTGATGATATTCTTATTTACTCTAGGACTTTAGATGAGCATGCTACGCATCTTCGCCTTGTTTTGGAGTGTTTGAGAGTAGAGAGCTTATACGCCAACATTGGCAAGTGTGTGTTTTGTTCTCCTTCTACAAACATCTTAGGTTTCGTCGTCAGCAAGGACGGCCTGCAGGTGGACGCAGAAAAGATCCGCGCAATCCAGGAGTGGCCACAGCTGACCACTCCTACTCAGGTACGTTCGTTTTTGGGTTTGGCTGGTTTTTATCGACGGTTTGTTCGTAATTTCAGCACCATTATTACACTAACGTTAAACTATGATGAGACACGAAAGTCCAATTATTACACTTTTTTAATCTTTTGCATGATTAAAATCACTATATGTGCATCTCTCATATAGTACTCGATAAAAATCAAAGGATTTTTACTCATGTGTCCACAACAGTTAAAACAACCTTAACTGTGATTGTCTAGTCTCATCTATAAATGTCTTGAATCCAGATTTTTAAATATAGTTAAGTGTACATGACTTGATATTCAAAGAATAATTATCACTTTGAACTTTGAAGTAATGCTTGCATATTATTTTTAGACTTCAAATTTTAGTAGAATTTTGTAGTATAATATTATAGATGAATATGAAATAGTCTTTTATTAATCATTAAAATCTTACAATTCTACAATCCGATCCTAAGGGTTCCTTGCGATCCAATCCTAAAATCCTGATTTAATAACCGTTCTTGTGTCGCACATGATCTTAAATAGTCGGGACCAATCCTGTGATTTGATTAGGGCTGGGCATGGGTTGGGTTAACCTGAAACCTGGACCGGACCAGACCGAAAAGACCTGACCAAACCCGGACCGAAGTAATTTCGAGTCGTTTTCGGGTTGGGTTTTTTGAACTTCGGGTTTTGGGTTGGGTCGGGTTTGGGTTCGTGTAGACTGATTTAAAAAATAGTAATTATAATTGTTGCATATCTTACCATCTTTACATGGTTTGAATCATGTTGAACATTTGTTACATGTGGCTATTTATTTGTATTAACTAAAGTTATTTTAAACATATTTATGTAGTTTGAATCATGTTGAACTTTAAAATATCTTCATTTATATGTATTTGACATTCTATTACTTGTTTAGCTTGCCTAATTGTAGGTCATTTGAGTTTTTATATGAAATTAATTGATTAAATGCATTATTTAACCATTAAGTGATGCATTAAACTTTAATTTTAAAGCATTAAACAATTGTTTTTTTGAAATTGGGTTGTTCGGGTTTTGCCCGGACCAGACAGGACCGAACCAAACCCGGACCAACCTAACCCGAAATTTTCAGTTCGGTCAGGTCTTTGGCCCGTGCCCAGTCCTGTACTTGATGATCGGCGCGCTCACTAGTCTCTCCTTGAGCGTGTCAAATTCCTTCTTATAATCCATGCTCATCTCAAAGGTCACTTCTTTCTTCGGCAACTCGTACAATGATGATGAGATCTTTAAAAAGTCCTTGATAAACCTACGGTAAACACCTGCATGGCCTAAGAAAGAACGTAGTTCACGAACGTTAGTAGGATAAGGTAGAGACTGAATTACATCAATATTTAACTTATCGACCTCAATACCCTTGGCCGAGACAATATGGACAAGAATTATGTACTACCATAAAAATGACACTTTCCTGAATTAAGAACTAGGTTCTTCTCTATGCATCTTTTAAGTACAAGTGTCAATTGATGTAAGCAATTGTCAAAACTATTTCCATGAGCAGTGATATCCTCCATAAATACTTCGATAAAAATTTCTAAGTACTTAAAGAAAATACTAACCACACACCATTGGAAAGTACTTGGTGCATTACAAAGTCTGAAGGGCATTCTATGGTATGCAAACGTGTCAAGGGGGTATGTAAACATAGTCTTCTCTTGATTTTCTAGTGCTATCGCCACTTGGAATTATCTAGAATAACCATCTAGGAAGCAGTAGTATGAACGACCTGCTAGTCGTTCGAGCATCTAGTCTATGAAGGGTAGGGGAAATAGTCATTTCAAGTTACCGCGTTTAGCTTTCGATAATCGATACAAACCCTCAATCATGTGACATTCCTCGTAGGGATGATCTCTCCTTGGTTATTCTCCACTACAGTGATCCCTTTTTTCTTTGGAACCACCTGCATTGGGCTCACCCATTCGCTATCCAAAAAGGGGTATATCATGTCATCTTGTAAGAGTTTGAGTACCTCCATCTTTACTACCTCCATCATTGGTGGATTTAATCGCCTTTGTGGTTGTTTGTATTCTTGGCCCCTTCCACTAAAAGAATCTGGTGCGTACACGTCTGTGGAATGATTCCTTTAATATCTGCGATTGTCCATCCTAGAGATTATTTTTATTCCTTCAGTACGGGTACAAGCCCCTCTTGTTGCTCGTCGAGAGTTTGCGAGAGATGATGAACGACAACTTCTACCCATCTCCTAGGAATGCATACTTGAGATGATCCCGCAACGGTTTAAGCTCAATGTATGGTACACTGCTCAATAGAAGGTAGGAGCTTCTCGCTCTGTGTAATTTGTTATGTGGGGACACTTCTCAAAGGATTATTAGTATACTCACCTGGTGCATTTAATTGTGCAATACACTCCTGCATGTTAGTGATCATTTCATGTTCTATTTTTGGAGTCATTATGCTACTTTCAATAACACTTTTAAGCTCATTAGTGCAAGAGATGTCAAATACCTCTTTCACCATAAGTTTTATAGCATCGATAACAAATATTGAATGATCAACTTGTGGGTGTTGCATGGATTTATTCATATTACATGTGAAAGTTTCTCCATCAAATTCCATTGTTAACGTTCCCTTAATTGTATTTGTTTTCGTTCTAGAAGTCTTTAAGAATGGTCTACCTAAAAGTATGGGTGTTAAAACCTTATTATGGTCCATTTCTATCACATAAAAGTCCGCACAAAATATTAATTTACCTACTTTTACTATAACATCCTCAATCACTCCCTTAGGATAAATACTAGACCTATCAACTAGTTACACAACTAATCATGTTTCAGTTAAAGGTCCTAAGTCTAGAGATTTATAAAAAGAGTAGGGGAATATATTATTGAGGCTTCTAAGTCTAGCATATATTTGTCAAAAAAATTCTCCAATAATGAATGGGACAAAATACATATCTGGATCACCGTGCTTCTTTGGGATCCTTCTCTGGAATATCATGCCGACATCTCCTCGCTTATTTTGATCTTCTTATAACCTTTCACCTTTTGTTCCTCTTAATGTGCAAAGCTCCTTCAAGAAACTTAGCATATTGTGGAATGCTTTGAATCAGTTTCAGCAATGGAATGTTCACCTTGCACTTAATGAATGTCTCATACCACTCCTTCTCGTTATGAACTTCTTTGTGCTCCTAAGTGAGTATAGAAAGGTGCAGGGGGTAGTACATAGCTGAGGGTAGGGAATCTGGTCGAACATAAGTGTCAATCACCTCCTCATTCTATTTTTGTTTTGTGTTGACAACGCGGGTCGTGTCATAGGTGGTCAAGGGGTGCAATTTTTCTACCACGGGTCGCGCCTCCATCTCTGTTGAGATGTTGTTTCTTTTTGCTAAATTTGGCAAAGTCCTCATCTCTTTCAACGCCAGTCGCGTCGGACCAAGCGTGGGCTGTTTTGTCCAACGCGGGTCATGGTTTTTTTTGCGGCGGGGTGCGGTAGCTTCTCTGTCGTGATTCTGCATTCCCTTTCCTTGAATATCTCTCTATATAGGTTAGGCAACTCCTTTCCACTCCAAAGTGATACAAAATTCACAACTTCATTGCCGATTTTGTTTTGAGTTACAGATTGTTCAATTTCTCCAACCTTCATGTCGATCTTTTCTACTAATTTATCATGGTAGCCAATTTTGTATGCAGTCGCGATTCTTTATCCACTTGCTCGACTTTTGGTAGTTCCACCTCCTCTTCTCTTTGAGATGGTGTTGGATTATTTAGAGACGGTCAAGTGCTATCACTCAGGTTGTTGAAGATTCTCAAATTATTCCCTAGTGTTTGGGGGTACATTAAACCTCCACAAGCAACGTTGAATACCATTCGGTCTTGATTTCTAAGGCTGAAATAGATATTTGACACTATGGTGTCATTTGAAATATTGCGATTCGGGCAACTTACTAAGATATTTTGGATTAGCTCTCTGAAATTCATAGACGGTCTCATTTGGTCCTTGAGCTATTGAATTGATCTCCCTCCTTATTTGGTTAATCTTTTCCTCCGGTATTTTTTTCTTCAAGAATGCCTGGTATAGTTCGGGGCCAGGTAGTCACACTGTCCCTCAGAACACAATTGAACCAATCATTCACTTCCTCTTTCAGTGTGAAATGGAAGGGCTTCATTCTTATCTACTCATCTGAGACTCCTCTTGACTTTATAGAATCACAAATCTTTTGAAAATTGTTCATGTGTTGTACCGCATCCTCGGCGTTTAATTAAAAGAAAAGTGAAAGCAAGTCCACCATGCCTTTTGTGATGATAAAGTCAGGACCTTCATATGACTCTGGTATTACAACTACGTTGGTAGCATGTGTCATGTCCCAAGTCATTGATTCTCTCATGGTCTACCGACCATTTCCATTGTTGATTCTGCAAAGACACAACCAGCACTAGAAATTGATCAGTAGGAAAGGTGCAGACCATAAGATAGGTCTACACAGAGTTAGCATTTTGTAATATGATTTATAACTTGGCTCCCCTGCAACTGCTAAATTTGACGTGCATGTCGTCATCACGCACGATCAAGATTAATATTCCTATCGAATACCCAATACAGAAGTACTTGGTAAGCACATGGGTCATCCCACAGAGAGCTAGTGTAAATCTGTATTACGAATTTCTAACTAAATATTTTGCAATTATGAAAGAGGTTTTTTTTATGATTAGGTTGTTGTAGACTAAAACTAACAAATTCTTTGATTATTTGTTTATAATTTCGACGAATATTGATTCAAATATTCACCTTCGACTGTTCAACTATGTCTTGATCCTTGTGTTCTATTAACTCTTAATTCACTTATTCTGAAGTTATCCTAATTAAAGGTGTAGATTACCAGTCAATTCATAAACTATATTTATCTCTCAACACATAGATTCATATACGCTAACCATAACCCTATGAACTGTGTTTGTCACCAGATTTACCATTACACCAAATAAGTAATTCCTTAGAGTATGAAATCCAATTCCAAAGCTAGATGGCATGTCTAGATGAGTTCATGAATGACAATGCAATTGAAACAATGAGAGATGAAAAAAAAAATAGAATACGAATTAAGATAAAACACTCATAAAATCATAGTTGGAAGCTTTAATCTCCTAGATCAATCAACAATAGAGTTAGTTCTCCATGAAGGGGAAAAGGTAAGAGAGGAACGACAATAGTATATGGAACGTGGAATTGGGAACGTTCTCCGTTAACCCTAGAATCTAAGATAAAGTCTAATTTCCTCCTAGAAGGATAAACTTGAACTAAACAAATCCAACTAACGGTATAAAACTTCAAAATATATAACTAACTTCACAAAAATCCTAACAACTAAGATATGTTCGAGTCTTCAACATGTGACGCGCAAATCTTCCGAGCTGCTCCAGCCGCAGGTCACGGGTTTATGACCGTAGGGCGCGTCCATGGATCTGATGTGGCATTGATCATTTCTTATTGGTTTACCAATATGTGCATCATCTAGCGTGTCTTCCTCCTCCTGGATCCTTGATATAGCTGCACCCTCAACTTCAACTCTAAAAGTCCACAATAATCTCCAATTAGCATAAAGCCGTCTCTCGGATCGTAAACATCCGAACTCCTCTAAAGTGCTCAATTCCTTCATAGAATATGAGCTAAATCGTGCTAGATGATCTATATGAAATATGTCACATCATTCCATTTCATTGTTTATATTATAAGATGAGTTATTTTGCAAGGGAGACTATTAATAGTGATGGTAGTTGCAGACGACTAGTGGAGAGATGGACGACGTCAACTGTCACTGAAGTTTTCTTTGGTGTTCCTCCAACAGAGGTAAAAAAGTTATATGGGGAATTATAACAACATCATTAGATTATAATATCTAGATATGATCATATGTAACCGGAAAATCAGGCAAGATATGTCATTTGTACTGAGCATGACAATTTTTTGGTCGAATATATTCTAAAGTACATCTCAAAAAATCTAGGGTGTACCACTATAAACTAGGATGTTATAAGTGAACAGTGGAACAAAATGACCATAGTAGGTTTATCAGTTGGGGTCATGGAGTTAAGGTTCAAAACTGAAACATGTATAAGAGGAATGGTCAAGATTTCTAAGGACCACCATAAACTTGATTGTTTTTCTTTTAAGTGTACTGCTTCATTTCAATTGTGATATTTTTATTAACTTTTGTGTTTGATAAGTTGTTGATGAGTATTTTGGATGGTCCATACCATAATCTGGTAACATATATCAAACATAGTCAGAGTAAAAATAAATATTCTCATCACTAAAAATCTTAGCACCTGACTAAATATTACAACAACTCGATAAACGAGATTACATGAAGTCTAAATAATAGATTGTTGAAATAACATTAGATAATTTGTATGAACCCTGAAAGGTTCACAAAGCAAAAACAAATCATGTATTAGGATCAGACGCCTTATGTCTCTAACGGTCTAACTTTATCCAAATATTTGTTTCTCTCGCAACATTATTAGGCCTCATCAGACCATCGATCTGGTCACTTAGTTTATTTTTCTCCTTCCACAGTTCCCTAATAACCTCTTGTTCTTGCTTACTGAATGGTGGATCAATCCAATCTGTAAAACTACAACCTCATTCATTATTTGGTTTCTTCACATCATATGCGTCGAATTCGGGACATTCTCAAAACCTTCTTTCATAGTTACACTGCCCCTCGATAGTTAGTTGCACTAATGGAAATCCACAATAATACATTTTATTTGTTGTTGATGATGAAGAAGCCATTTCTATCAATGAAAAAGATATAAGGTGAGAGGCTTATGAGGTTAATGAAGAAACCGTAAGATATAACAATGTGAGTGAGAGGTTTAGACCATAATGCATCTTATATATCAAAAAGGAATTGTAGTTACCAGCTATATAATTGGTGTGAATAGTTATAAAGTATTGTTAACTTGTGGATGTCAACCAGATGTGATCAGTTCTAATAAATGTTAAAATGTGGGCTTCTCATAAGGAAATAACCACTGAAATAAAGCAATATCGTCTTATCAAAAAAGCACAAGCTTCATACTAATAGAACCGAACAAATTATTCCTAAACATTGTGATGAAGGTGGTTTAGGTGCCAGATTCATCAGGCTCATGATTTTATGTCATATTTTGGTCCTAAACATGTTAACTAGGCAATGTAATACCATTAACAATTAATACAAACTCTTATCACCAATGTAAACAATTTTTTCATCCTACCTAAATGGTTTACATGGCATATATCACCAACTACATGGTTTTATGCGATTTTTTTTCCAAAATATCATAAAAGGCATAAAAATCCTTTAAAACCAATAAAAATACTTATGAAACCCAAAATAAACCATTTGGAAATTGGCTCTAATCGTCAAGAATCTACTGCCTTAAATCGTGACGCATCTACCGGGTACCAATTCGTCATGTATATTCATGATGAATCTACCTGTACCAAGTCATCATTTATCTTAGTCATGTAAATTTGTTACAATTACGTTTTTTTGTATGTGTGACGATTTGGCTTTGCAGATTCGTTTAAGATCCCGATTGTGACAGATAGTAAAAATTTGACGCGTCGAAAAGTCGTCTCGTAATCTTTTGGGTTTCCCTTCATGCTTACATCTAGAATTTGAGATTTGTGGGTTGCTCTCCCAGTAAACATTTTTTAACCTCCACCAGGTTTTGAACTTGATACCTAATATTGGGTGATTGAGATACTTACCGCTCGTCGCCCGACCACATGCTTGTTGGTAATTAAGAAATTAATAAGATGAATACTAGTTTTCCTTATAAAAGATATTGCTGTACTGCATGAATAAAACCGTACACGAACAACTACAATAATGTTTCACATCGATGCTAGACCTTTATACGCATAGAACCGAACGAACCGTGGATTTTGGTTCGGTTCAAGTATGCTATATTTTGTGAAGTATTTTTTTATTTTGGTTCTCGTAAATAAATGTGGGTTCGGGTTTGGTTTTTAAAATAAAAAAAAACGAGAAGCTTCAGTATGTAGTATTTATTAAAATTTTTAGGGATGGTATTATTCATTGTCTTCTTCGTCATTCTGCCTCCCGCATGTTGTCTTCTTCGTCTTTCTTCATCCCGCATTCCCTTCTACAGTTCTCTTCCTCCGTCCACGTGTCTCGTCGCATCACTAGCTGCCGCCCGCAGTTCGTCTTCCTCCTCACCGCAGTTCACCTTCCACGCATACTGTTGCACCACCAGTCACCTTCACTGTAGTTTTCTTGTTCCTCTTTCCATGCATCTATACACAATCTTGCTCTCTTGTATTTTAGATTACAGATTGTTTGTTGTTAGAGTTCCCTGAGTTTTGATAGTGACAAACGTTCATCTAAGGAAGTGTACATGAGTGAAGTATTGCAGGTATCATTTGAGGGAAGTTTCCCTCTAAAGGAAATGTGCTATCTTAGGGAAAGTAAGCATTTCAAGGAAGGTGTGACGATATTGAGGGAAGCGTAACTATCAGTGAGGGAAGCGTAATGTCAGTGAGGAAAACATAAGGATAGCAAGGGAAGCATGAGATGGAACGAGGGACGAGTTTCAGAAGTAGGAGAAAGTCGGGCATCGGAAAAACGCGTGAGAAGCGGTTAGGAAAATTCGAACTGATTTGGAAGACCGAATAAAGACAAAGGAAATCAGAATCAAATAAGCGGTGATTAGAATAAGGTGTTGGGATTAGATATTATAGTTATAACCGATAATATTATATCTATTAAACTAATAAGAGAAATCTACGGATTTAATATTAGTTTATAGAATATAATATTATCGTGGAAAGTATCTTCTGATCCAATATATATAGTGTTGCAATTAGAGATAATCGAGTGATTTGAACCATAGAGAAAATACATTCTAGGCTTAGAAAAGAGTGTTCAAAGTTTGAGCGCAAGTGAGAGAAGAGATTAGTATGTGTAATTTGAGCTCTCTTTTTGTAACGAACCATATCAATAAAGTATTGTTTGAAAATTCTTCTAGTGGAGAACTAGAAGGTAGTGGTTTTACTCAACCTAGTTTTATTGAGGTTTTCACTCTAAATAATGAGTGTTCGCCATATCAAGTTCTTAATCAAATTCCACTGCAACAATCTCAGGGAATGATTACTCCCTTTCCCTGTGACTAAAACAATGATACAATGCACAATTGGTACCAGAGCCTGGTATCATTGTCAAAATCAAACACTGAAAAATGTCGTCAAGCTCAACAATCAATTACTCCTTCTGGAAGCCTCCAATCCTCAAGACCGGCGAATACGACTTGTGGGTGGAGCAATTCGATTCCCATGTATGTTCCTTGAATGGCCAGCAATGGAAAGTTGTCGAACAATGGAAACAAAAAGGAATGGGAAGATGTGGTAGAGACCGCTAAAAAGGATATAAAGGACTATGTCGATGCAGACTACAAGGTACTGAAGCTCAACAGTCGTGCAAATAAGATACTTCACATGGCTCTCGGACCATCTGACTTGAGTAAAGTTCTCCGTTACAAATCAGCACATGGAATATGGGAAGCACTAAAAATAATGTACAAGAGGAAACGAGGATGTAAAGAAGAATTGCATCTTAGCAGTTTGAAAGACTATGACAACGTGGCCCAGCTGAAAGGAGAGACCTTGGAGGAATTTCATTATCGATTCCAATGATACGTCAGACAACTCGAATTCTTAGGAGAAGTCCTGCCAGATGGAAAATCACAATCTATTCTTACAAGCACACAAACTCAAATGGGACGCAACCTTCATTTCCCTCCAAGAACAAAATGACATAAAACTATCACCTTGGAGGAACTAGTCGCAGGCTTCAAAGGATGCAGGGATACAACAAAGGAAGACTACCCTAAGGGAAGCAAAAAAATACCAAAGTATTGCTCTTAAGATCAAGAAAGCGTTCGATTTGGCTCAAGTCGAAGGTGGAGAAGAGGACGTTGACGATAAAGTTAACCTCATCACCCGAGCATTCAAGAAGGTCTGGAAAGGAAGTCGTGACACACCACGTACTTTTGAGGGGGTAAAAGATATGAAAGAGGTGACATGTTAACACTGTCAGAAGAAGGGTCACTTCACAAGGAACTGCTTCAAGAAAAATGTTGGAGACCCTCCCATACAAGCAGGAAAAAGTGCTATGGTGGCAACTTGGGGAGAATCTGACTCATACGAGGAACCATCCTCACCGGAAGAACATATGTGCTTAATGGCAACTGAGGAAGCGATGGAGGAAGAGGTAACATATTCTATGCTTCTAGTCAAATTAAAAGAAAAATCTAAAGAGTATCTTATAAATCTTGTAAGAAAACTAGGCAGTGAAATTGGGTGACTTTCGGACGTTGTTGAGGAAAGAAGGAAGTTATCTCAAATCTGATCCATGACAATAAAGTCTGGGCCGAAAAGGTGAAACACCTGGAGAAAACTCCCTCTTCGAACTTAGGGACGTGTCCTAAGTGGCCCAATCTAGAAGAAGAAGTCTCTTCCCTGAACAAAAACCTAAAAATCCAGATATCTATGAAGGACTCATTGTCTCTTTCGAAAACCAAACTACTAGCAAAAATTGAAACACTTAGGCTTGATGACGGAAAGAAAAAGCATGCCTCGAAAGCATAACAAAAAAGGATAGACTTTACAAAAAGATTTTTCTCTCATCCTTGACTAGGATATACAGAACCTTCTATAAGTCAAACCAAATAAAAGTCAGGCAATGTGGGAAACGTTCTTAAAACTACCAACGAACCGTGTAAATATCCAAGTTGTGGACAAAAACATTGTACGTTGAAAGGAAAGGAACAAATTCCCTAAAGTTCGACTAAATAACGGTTTAATGGATAGAAGGCCTACTCCATGTGGCACAATCAAGTCCAAAATGAGAAATCCTCCAAGATTAACTTCCAAGCACACAAAGAAAATAAGCCAATATGGCCGGGTCAAATTAAATACGAAAACTTGACATGTGGGAAGCAAGGTCATTACAAACATGAATGTTATGCTAGGAAGCGTATGATTGAAACAAACCAAACGGCTTACGCTACCCCCAAGGTTAGAATGACAACCAAACCCAAGAAAGAAAGAAATGCTAAAGTTACTAAGTTAAAGAGTGTCACCCCTAAACCCAGTAAGCCTAAGCTTACTTGGGTACGTAAAAACTAACATTGCACATGCAGGGGGGAAGTGACAAAAAGTTCCTAGTACATAGATAGTGCTTTCTCAGGTCGCATGACAGGAATTAGAAACTGGTTTATCTCACTTCAAAAATGCTCTAGAGGAGCCATTACCTCCGAGAACGAAAGAAAAGGAGAAATCACAAGTATAGGAAAGGTAAACATCTCAAATCATGTTACTGTAGAAACCGTTAACATGGTAAACAACCTCAAATTTGATCTCCTAAGCGTAGCTCAGCTATGTCAAGGAGGCAAAAACAAGGTTGTCTTCACCATAAAGGTTGTTTTGTTGTAAGTATTGAGACAGAAAAAACAATACTTAAGGGTCTGTGTGACTGAAAGGTATACCTAGTGGATCCTTCATTCATTCTTGACAGGGAAGTGTGTCTTGTCTCCTTAAAATTGAATCCATGTTATGGCACAAGAGATTTGGGCACGCCAGCCTGAAGCTTCTAGCCAAACTTCACTTAAAAAGAATTAGTGGAAGGGATACCAAAGATAGTCGATCAGAGTGATCAGGTATGTAGTGCATGTGTGAGAGGTAAGCAGGTAAGAAACTCATGTAAGTCCAAGAAAGAGGTAAGAACATCCAAGCCATTAGATCTCATCCACATGGACTTATTGTTGGTTCTTCGTTCTCGTGTAATGGTGATAATCCTGGAAACCTTCAACGGATCGTGTAAGTTCACTTTCCGAACAAGATATTTCGACCCTATTCAATTGCCAGGGTTACACGAAATTCCTGCGGGGATAATCCGTAAGGCACAATCAAACTCAGGCAAAATGATGTTTGATCCGAGAAGTAGAGAAGTCGTTAGTGTAATTCGTATATCTTGCGTTTTCCGCGTCTCGTCTAAGGAACCGAAACCTCATATATATAATGAGTTCACAGAGAAACAGAATTGGCAGTTTGGACGGTTATTCCAACCGAATTGGCGGTTTGGAAGTTACATAACCGTTTCATGGTTGACAATCAGCGCACCATGTGCGCTTGATACTCCATCCATCTACTACTCGCCGAGCATCTACATGAGGTGCTCGTCGAGTACCTGTTTGACAGACAAAAGATGTGTATAACCGATAATCTCTGGGAGACCATCTGCTCGACGAGTATCTCTCCAAGATGCTCGTCGAGAACCTATACACCATGCTCGTCGAGAACCTCGACGACCAAATTATCAAACCAAAAGTTCGTCGAGAACCAATCCAACGTGTGCTCGTCGAGGACCTCTTCGTCGAGAACCTCTCGAGCAAGCTCGTCGAGAACCTCATGTCGAGAACCTCTCGAGCGAGTACCTCTCGTCGAGAACTTCTCGAGCAAGTACCTCTCGTCGAGAACCTCTCGAGCGAGTATCCCTCGTCGAGAACCTCTCGAGCAAGTACTTCTCGTCGAGAACCTCTCGAGCGAGAACCTCTCGAGCGAGCTCGTCGAGGACTTCTCCTCGAGGACCTCTTCAAGCGCATCAAGCGCGCTGAGATAATCTTAAGCGCATCACGTGCACTGAGATTATCCCAAGCGCATCCCTGCCTCTTGATCCTTACTCGAGCGCATTGCCCTCGTTTCTGTTTCATATGTGTAGTCGATAAACCGTTAGCTCAACAAGCGTGCACTCCGCACTTCCCCAGACTTGTTTCCGAGCCTAACAGTAAAGCGCATCAGTTCCAGTAAATCACATTACGACTAAAATGAATTGATGACACTAAAATCACCAACAAATCCCCCCCATTTTAGTGTAATCCTTGATCTACGTAGTACATATAAAAATATATACATCATGTTTAACATACAGACATAAACGATCAAACAACTGCATAAATGAAAATGTCTTGCGATTGAATTTTCATCTTAGTACAATACACATTCCAAATACTCGAGAATCGGGGTGTCGTAACGATTGAACCCGTCAACCCATCTGAATACTTGAAGATATCATACACAATCGTTTATACAACCCTCTACTAGTCATACTTGACACTTTACAAGCCATGTGTCCTTATCCATTCATAAGCATATAGGAAGCCAAGTCCAAGCTTCTTGAAGCGGCTAAACTTCATGCTCATATAGGTGGTTCTTTTAGTCTTGCCCCTGCGTAAGCAATTTTTCAAAAGAACCATTAAGAAGATGTACTTCAACCTAACATCACTCACAGGTCCGAGCGCATACCTTTGGGATAATATGTTGCGCTCCAATCTCCAACTATGATCTTTCCACATTGAATTCAACCTCTAATGTTGTATTAGAGGGGAATTGGGTATACCACAGCTGGTAGATTTAGGTGGACTTTAATCCCATCCCAATCACCGACTTAATCACTAAGTCCCTTCCTAACCCCTTCGTCAAGTGGTCAGCCAAGTTTTGTTGCGACCGAACAAACTCAATGGATATCACACCATTCATGATTAGCTCCCTAATCATACCATGTCTAACACCTAAGTGTCTAGACTTCCCGTTGTAGATCTGACTATACGCTTTAGCCAAGGTGGCAGCGCTATCACAACGGATAGATATGGGTGATATCGGCTTAGGCCATATCGGAACTTCATACACTAAGTTCCTTAGCCATTCCGCTTCTTTCCCAGCGGCAGCTAATGCAACAAACTCAGATTCCATAGTGGAACTCGTAATACAAGTTTGTTTCTTGGAAGCCCATGTAATGGCACCTCCCCCGAGCAGGAATACCCATCCGCTCGTCGAGGATCTGTCATCATTATTTATCCAACTAGCGTCCGAATATCCTTCTATCACCGAAGGAAATCCCATGTATGACAGACCATGCATCATAGTACCTTTGAGATACTTGAAAATCCTGGTTACTGCATGCCAATGATGTCTACTAGGGTTGCTAGTAAAGCGACTCAACTTGCCAACCGCATAAGCTATATCCGGTCGAGTGCTAGTCATAGCGTACATCAAACAGCCTATAGCTTTTGAGTACTCAAGTTGATCCACAGGTTTCCCTGTATTAGGCATGAGCTTTGCCTCCATGTCCATAGGAGTGCTTACCGGAGAACAATGTTCATGATTGAACCTTTTGAGAATCTTCTCAATATAATGAGATTGTGTAATAACAATCCCTTTGTTCTCCCTCTTGATCTTTATACCAAGAATTACATCCGCTTCTCCCATATCTTTCATGGAGAATCTGGATGACAAAAATTTCTTTGTCTTATCAACCTGATCTTGGTCAGTACCGAAGATCAGCATGTCATCCACATATAAGCAAATGATCACACCCTTCCCGAGCGCATCAAACTTGCTATATACGCACTTGTCCGCTTGGTTTAGCATGAAACCACTTGACAAGACAACCTCATCAAACTTTTGATGCCATTGCTTCGGTGCTTGTTTCAGCCCATATAATGATTTAATTAATTTACACACTTTATGCTCATTACCAGGCATAACAAAACCTTCCGGTTGCTTCATGTACACTTCCTCTTCTAAATCTCCATTTAGAAAAGCCGTTTTTACATCCATTTGATGGATCACTAGATTGTTTATAGCCGCCAAGGCTATCAACAACCTAATCGTAGTGATACGAGCAACAGGAGCATAGGTATCAAAATAATCAATACCCTCCCTTTGTCTAAAGCCTTGGATTACCAATCGCGCTTTAAACTTGTCGATTGTCCCATCGACTTTCATCTTCCTCTTGAAGATCCATTTGCAGCCCAGCGGCTTGCAACCCGGTGGTAAATCAGATAATACCCAAGTATTATTCTCCATGATCGAGCCAATCTCATCGTCGATCGCTTCTTTCCAGAAGCCAGAATCTCGAGATTTTATGGCTTCATCATATGTCCTAGGATCCTCCTCAACACTGTAACAATACGAGTATTGGGACTCGATTTGATCCTTTGATCCCTCAACTAAATATAGTTGAAGATCAGATCCATAGAGTTCAGGTTTCTTCCTTACTCTTTTGCTTCGACGAGGTTCATGCGCTTCTCGTTGAACTTCCAGTTCTCGACGAGGTTCATGCGCTTCTCGTCGAATATCATGCGCTTCACTTGGTAAATCAATTAATTGATCACCCTCTAAGGTTTTATCAGAACTTGGTATAGCATACTTTGGTCTAGGTATTGATGAGAATCGTTTCTCATCAAAGATTACATCTTTCGATTCTATAATTGTATTTATAGATATCGAGTCATTAGGTTCTATGACATAGAACCTATAGGCCTTGGAATGCTCAGCATATCCAACAAAGATGCAATCGATCCCTCTCTCACCCAAAGTCTTTCTCTTAGGGTCTGGTAGTCTAACCACAGCCCTACAACCCCAAACTCGCAAAAATGACAAGTTTGGACGTTTCTTATACCAAAGCTCATATGGGGTAGTCTTGTTCCTTTTGTTAGGAACCCTATTTAATAAATAGCAAGCCGTTAACATGGCTTCTCCCCAGAACCCCTCACTCAAACCCGAGTGAGATAACATGGCATTAACCATTTCCTTAAGCGCTCTATTTTTCCTCTCGGCCACACCATTTTGTTGTGGTGTATAAGGAGCCGTAGTCTCATGTATAATACCCATGGACTGGAAAAATACCGGATCATAGTATTCACCACCTCTGTCCGTGCGTAAAGTTTTAATTAAACCATTATGATGCAATTCGACCTCAGATTTGTAAATGCGAAATTTATCTAAGGCCTCGTCCTTCGAATGAAGCAAATACACATAACAAAACCTAGACGAATCATCTATGAATGTAATAACATACTTCTTATTCCCTAATGATGGTGTACCATGCAAGTCACAAAGATCACTATGAACCAATTCAAGTATAACTGATTTCCTAATTATACTTTTACATGGTTGCCGAGTTATCTTTGTTAACATGCATGTAGAACATTTTTCAATGTTCCCATCAAACACAGGAATTAAGTCATGTTTCGCCATGTCATTCATCCTCTTATAGTGCACATGTCCTAGGCGAGCATGCCATAACGAAGAGTCATTCATACTCATCGAGGACATAAAAGCGCATGCCGAGGATTTAGAAGCGCTAGTTGAAGACATTAAAGCGCATGGCGAAGACATGAAAGCGCACCCAGAATGTTGCGGTACTCCGTTCAAGTTCATCATGAACATACCATTATTATAATATCCGGAACCAAAATACACTCCACATTTCGACAAAATATATTTATCGGATTCACATACTTGTTTAAAACCAAGTTTATTCAATACTGGTCCAGAGATAAGGTTTTTCCGTAATTTCGGTACATACAAAACATTACACAACAACAAAGATTTTCCTGAACTAAATTCTAGCAACACACTGCCTTTGCCTTCCACGGGAGCGAAATGATCGTCCCCCATGTAAAGTACCGAACCGTCATCCACTGGTACAAGCGACTTGAACCAGCAACGATCCTTGCAAACGTGTGTAGTGGCGCCAGAATCTATCCACCACGCGACCGCATCATCCTGCACATAGTATGCCTCAGAAATTAGTGAAACTGAGTATTCAAATACATCATTCAAATCACTTTTAATATTCTGACCTTGCGCTCGAGATTGATCCGAAGACCCTTTTCCCGAGCCACTTGCGCTCGCGTTCACGTGCTTCTTGCCAGATCGGCAATCCCGTTTGAAGTGGCCTGTTTTGCCACACTTCCAACACTCGAGTTTCGGTTTCTTATTAGAACCGAAACTACCCTTGTTGTTATTGGGAGCACGTCTTTTCCCTTTGCCCTTGTGAAAGGTTTTGCCACCCTCTTCAATCATATTGACCGAGGGTCCGGCAATACCTTTGCCCTTTCCCTTATCATCTTCCGAAGCCCTCAAGGACTCCTCGATGTGAATATGGCTACCAAGTTGAACTAGTGATAGTTCATCTTTCCCATGTTTCAGAGTATGCTTAAAATCTCTCCATGAAGGAGGCAATTTATCGATTATACTCGAAACAGAAATGGATTCATCCATTTTCAAGCCATGTTGAGTGAATTGTCCGAGGATCCGGAGGATCTCGTTGAATTGCTCCATGACAGAACGCGAATCAACCATTATATAATTGTTGAAGTCGCTCACCAAGAATTTCTTACTTGATGAATCCTCTGCCATGTACTTGGATTCAAGGGAATCCCACAATTCTTTCGCAGATTCAACATTCTGGTAAATATCAAAGAGGGGGTCAGACATACCGTTTAATATGTGCCCTCTGCAGATGTAATCATCGTTCTCCCACTTGGATCGACGCCTGATTACTTCGATAGTCTCATCCTCCACTATCTCGGGCATTGGTGTAGACAGCACATACACCACCTTCAGCGTCGTTAGCAGGAAATGCATCTTCTTTTGCCAGCGGCGAAAGTCCTGGCCTTGAAACTTCTCGAGTTTCCCAAAGTTCGTCGTCATCTCTTTGATGGTGCTACCTCCAGCCATTATCAACAGAGAGTATCTTGTTCGTTTGTTGGTTCTTCGTTCTCGTGTAATGGTGATAATCCTGGAAACCTTCAACGGATCGTGTAAGTTCACTTTCCGAACAAGATATTTCGACCCTATTCAATTGCCAGGGTTACACGAAATTCCTGCGGGGATAATCCGTAAGGCACAATCAAACTCAGGCAAAATGATGTTTGATCCGAGAAGTAGAGAAGTCGTTAGTGTAATTCGTATATCTTGCGTTTTCCGCGTCTCGTCTAAGGAACCGAAACCTCATATATATAATGAGTTCACAGAGAAACAGAATTGGCAGTTTGGACGGTTATTCCAACCGAATTGGCGGTTTGGAAGTTACATAACCGTTTCATGGTTGACAATCAGCGCACCATGTGCGCTTGATACTCCATCCATCTACTACTCGCCGAGCATCTACATGAGGTGCTCGTCGAGTACCTGTTTGACAGACAAAAGATGTGTATAACCGATAATCTCTGGGAGACCATCTGCTCGACGAGTATCTCTCCAAGATGCTCGTCGAGAACCTATACACCATGCTCGTCGAGAACCTCGACGACCAAATTATCAAACCAAAAGTTCGTCGAGAACCAATCCAACGTGTGCTCGTCGAGGACCTCTTCGTCGAGAACCTCTCGAGCAAGCTCGTCGAGAACCTCATGTCGAGAACCTCTCGAGCGAGTACCTCTCGTCGAGAACTTCTCGAGCAAGTACCTCTCGTCGAGAACCTCTCGAGCGAGTATCCCTCGTCGAGAACCTCTCGAGCAAGTACTTCTCGTCGAGAACCTCTCGAGCGAGAACCTCTCGAGCGAGCTCGTCGAGGACTTCTCCTCGAGGACCTCTTCAAGCGCATCAAGCGCGCTGAGATAATCTTAAGCGCATCACGTGCACTGAGATTATCCCAAGCGCATCCCTGCCTCTTGATCCTTACTCGAGCGCATTGCCCTCGTTTCTGTTTCATATGTGTAGTCGATAAACCGTTAGCTCAACAAGCGTGCACTCCGCACTTCCCCAGACTTGTTTCCGAGCCTAACAATAAAGCGCATCAGTTCCAGTAAATCACATTACGACTAAAATGAATTGATGACACTAAAATCACCAACACTTATGCGGACCCATTAGAACTCTTAACCATGGTGGAATAGACACGTGTTTTTCATTGTTGATGACTACTTCAGGTACACATGGAACATCTTCCTTTCCTCAAAGGAAGACGTTTTCTCGGAGTTTGTGGTATGGAAGAAGTGTGTAGAGCTTAAACTTGGGAGCCCTCTGAAGGCCATTCATACTGATCGCGGAATGGAGTTAGACAAAAAATCCCTGTTCCTTTTCATGTGCAAGGAAAGCAGCATGGATCACAACTTCTCTGCCCCAAGAACTCCCCAACAAAACGAGGTGGTATAAATGAAGAACCGAAGCCTAGAGGACATGACACGAACATTACTAATCACAAGTAGGCTAGGAAGAAACTTTTGGGCGAAAACACTCCATCCATCCTGCTACATTCTGAATAGAGCATTCCTAAGGCCCTTGATCGAGAAGACCTCCTACGAGCTACTAAAGGGGAAAAACCAATGTAAGTCACTTACTGATCTTTGGTTCCAAGTGCTTCCCACACATCAATGGTAAGGAAAATTTGGGAAAGTTTGACACAAGGAGCAAGATAGGAATTTTTATGGGGGTACTCATCCCACAACAGTGCTTACAAGATCTTCAATCAAAGAACTAGGATGGGAGAGGAAAGTGTTCATGTGAAGTTTGAGGAACACAACATGGTAGGTGATGAACTTAGGGGATCTCGGAACTCCCCCACTTGCAGAAGAAGAAATATTTCCTCTTCTAGAAACTCCAAAGCACAACTCAGAAAATGGTGCAGAAACTTCCCTGTCTTCAAACCATCAAGGAAATGTTCCTTCTACAGACGAAGCCACACAACACCAGAGTTCTCCTTCCCATGAACCTCATATGTAAGAGGGGGAATACAATAATCAAGAACCACGATACATCGCTAGCACCTCTCAGGCTCACAACACAGTTCAGGAAGAGTTTGGTACTTGACTCTGCGTTCCTCGAATACTGATGAACGACTATGTGAATCGTTTTGCTTTCGTGCAAGAAAAGGGCCCAGACTCTCCTCAAGAGTTAATCAAAGAGGCAAGCATCCCTTAACAGAGCTCTTATGCCTTCATTGCGTTTGTTTCTGTAGCGGAACCAAAGAATGTAAGTGAAGCACTAAAAGATGTATAATGGGTAAAGGTCATGCAATAAGAGCTTCATCAGTTTGAAAGGAACAAATTGTGACGACTGGTACCAAGGCCAACAAATCGAACCATCATTTGAACAAAGTAGGTATTCAGGAACAAGTTGGATGACAAGGGATACGTGACTAGGAACAAGGCAAGACTTGTTGTTTAGGGATATAACCAGCAAGAGGGAATAGACTATGGCGAGAGGCAATTCGACTAGAGGCAATTCGACTTTTATTTGCCTATTCAGTACATCATGGATTCAAGCTAAAATAGATGGATGTCAAGACAACCTTTCTTAATGGTGTTCTAAAAGTGGAAGTATACGTAGAGCAAATTCCAGGTTTTGAGGATTCGATAAATCCACAGCACGTATACATCCTCGACAAAGCATTGTACATGCTCAAACAAGCACCAAGGGCCTGGTACAAAAGATTGTCTCAGTTTCTTCTCTCCCATGGTTACGTACGAGGAGAAATCAACAAAACCCTATTCCTACTAAGGGAAGGAAAGCACACCATGGTTGTGCAGGTCTACGTGGATGACATCATTTTCTGGTTCACGAATGATTCCCTGGTCAAACAGTTCACGAAGCTTATGGAAAGTGAGTTTGAGATGAGCATGGTTGGAGAACTACAATTCTTCCTTGGATTACAAGTAATACAAATAGATTGGCACGAAAGTCCATCAACAAAAATACATTCGGGAGTGCATCAAGAAGTTCAGAATGACCGATGCCAAACTATTCTCAATACCGATGTCTCCAAACGACTTGCTAGGGAAGGATGGCCACGAGGGAAACGTCGATCAGATGTTATACAGGGGAGTGACTGGCTCGTTGCTTTATCTAACGACAAGTAGGCCAGATGTTATGTATGGTGTGTGTTTATGTGCAAGATTCCAAGCAAATCCAAAGGAAACACACATCAAGGCAGTCAAAAGGATACTTTGATTTCCTAGGGCGACGAATGACCTATGCCTCTGGTGTCCTACGGGAGGAGATCTAAATCTTATCGGGTTCACGGACGCAGACTTTGCAGGGTATCGAGTTGACATGAAGTTATCTCAGACATGACCCAATTACTTGGACCCTGTATAATATCATGGGGATCAAAGAAGCAAACGTTTGTGGCACTCTCCATAGTTGAAGCCGAGTATGTCACCTCAACAGCATGTTGTTCCTAACTCCCATGGCTCAAGCAACAACTAAGTGACTTTGGTATCTTAATAAAGTCTATCCCTATATTATGTGATAACACAAGTGCCATAAATATCTCTAAGAATCATGTGCAACACTCACGAACTAAGCATATTGAGATCAGATATCACTTCCTTCAGGACTGTGTGGACAAAGGAATGGTGAAAATGGAATTATGTCGCACATAGAATCAAATTGTTGACATCTTCACAAAAGCACTGAAGAGGGAACCATACGAGAAATTATGAATGGAACTCGGTATGATTTCCCTCAAATAATTGTATTCCTTTTATGAGTTCCTCTGATGACTAGTGAAGATTAGCAAATTCATTCATTACTTAATTGATAGTCACAAAAGTCATGCTTAGTTTTCACTTCCTTGATATGAACTTGTGTCCTCCATGTCAACACTACAACTGTAAGTTTCTTCCTCATAATTGAACTTTTTGTTGATAAGATTGTGTGTTTATATGCAAAAAGTTTTTATTTCGGCCCAAAAGAATCCTCCTGGTGACTTTTTATCCCAACATTACAAACCCAAGTGATGGAGGAAATCTACATCCTACCCTAGCCTCTTGTAATAAAAAAGTTCTATGAGCCCTTCTTTTGTACATTACTGGAACTATTTTTTTCATGAATACATCTATATTAGCTTTTTGTGTAACGGTCTCCTTGTGACACCGTCTTGTTACTGATACCCCAACACATTACACTACTTCACCACCAGTACAACTAACGCATGGGAAAATGAAAGGTCATATTTTTGGACTACATTATTAGGGGACCTCTATTTGAAAAAATGTGGGAATAGAGTGAAATGATGCTAGTTGAAGCCAGTAATTGAACAAACGGAAACGCGGTGCTTGGGAAAAAGAAAAACTAATGGATTTGACAGCCGCATGAAGATCCCCTGCAAGAAAAGCTGCAAAAGTCATTAAACAGTCGTGGCAGTAATCTAGTTCGTTGGCCTTTGAGATCCACAAGATCATAAAACCCCAAAATCACCATTCTCATTCTCTCACCACCCTCATTCAAAATCCTCACCATTTCTGAAACTCTCTCAAGAATTTCTCTTCAAGAACACAACATCTCTCAACTCCAGTGATGTAGTATACTATAACTATCAAGGAAAGGGATACATGGATAAAGCATGTACTAGTGCTAAGGTGGATCCAAGCTCATTTGAAACTCCACCAAGGAAAGCCTTTGTCACTTTATGGGGTGATTTAGACAACGAGCTAGACTGTGGAGAAGCACAAGAGTTGTGCTTAGTAGCTGCTAAAGACACTGAATACGATGAAGACATCGAGGTAAGCTATCTTAACTTTGAACTTATTCCTAAGCAAAACCTTTTTGATCTTTTAAATGAATTGGTCTTAGCTCACAAGAATCTCGTAGATGAAGCGAGAGCTTGGATAAAAGAGCTAAATGATCTAAGGGAACAAATAGATGAGCTCACTAAAGAATTGTCTACAAAGCCTACCCTTCTCACCAAATCTTGTGAGCTTTGTAAAGGAAAAGGTACATCTATAGCTCAGAGCACTGACTCAACTGTAACGAGCATGCTTGATGAAATCCTAACCAAGCTAGATGATCTAGTTGAGAATGTTGAAGCAAAAATTGTCAACAAAATAGTTTTTGTGAAAGCACGACCAGGTTTGGGCTTCACCAATCATGATTCATCCAATTCCAATCCATCTCTATCTAGCGAGCTTCATGAAAATTTTGTCAAACTAGATAAAGAACTTCGTACTTGAAAAGATGAGAATTGGTACTTACAAAGCAAGGTTAAAGTTCTTGATAAATGAACAAGCGAGGACAAGCAATGGTTTCATGGAGAGAATGCGCACAAAAACTATATCAAAAAAGTGCAATCTACATCCACTCAACCTACTAGTATTACACGTAGGGAACCATTTTGCCCTAAAAAAGGCAAGTATGGTTATGTGAGATACAACCATTACTGCACTTTTTGTAGCAAAAATGGACATTCTAGGCATGAGTTTGAGCACTTAATTGAGCTCAAGAACAAGCCCTATAAGCCTGTTATGGCTTACTCTGGTAAGGGAAAGATCGATCAAGCTAGTCTCGCTGAAGGCAAGCTTGACCAAAGCGGGTCGTCTAAGACCAAGTCTGTACATACTAGGCCTTCAAAATCTAATAATGAACAAGCTAAAGCACAACGAGGTATACCTTCCAAAGGTGAACCTCGCCAACTGCTTGATCTGAATGATACTGTCTATTATGAGTCTACTCCTAGAGTTGTGATGATGAATGCTCTACCTTCCAGCTCAGGAATATCTAGTGTTAACATTCCTTTGAAGTCGTCGCTTTTTTGGATACCCAAAGCTTGATTGTTATTGCAGGATGAAATGCAGAGTAGAAGATACAACGCCAAATCTATCAAGCTACTCTCATTTCAGGCTAAGGGAGGATAATCATCTCCTTCAGGAAAGAAAAGAAAAGAAATCAAGGGTGCTAAACTGTCAATATAAATCTCTTTCACTCCTATCTATTCAGAGATGTCTATCTATTTGGGCTAGGTATCACTGCATTCAAGCGAGACTTATTTATGGTAAAGCTACATTTTACATTCCAAGCGAGTCTCATTACTATTCAAGCGAGACCCTGGAGCATTCAAGCGGGTCTTTGTCTATCTTGTTGAGTTATATCTTGTGCTTTCAGAAGAGCAAAACAGTGAATATCTCTTTAAGAAACTTTACATGGTTATGTTTCTAACCTTAGGCTTCAACTTGGTTTTCTATCTCTTCATTAGCCAAAGCATGATATGCGTTGTAAGCTACTCTGTAACTTTGACTATGGATTAGCAGCTTTATCTTCATTGGGAACTTTAGTTTGATTGTGCTTCTTGCTTCATTCTTATTCATGCATCATCTATTGTAACAGGAAAATCTTGCTAGAGTTTGTATACTGCATTTAAGCTATAACTTATAGTCACAACCCATTGCATGCTCTTGTTTATCCATAAATAGAGAGTGATGATCGCATTCTAACCTTATTACAAGACAATAGAAATTATCCACTCTACGGTGTCCCTAGCTGAGTTAAATGTAACGCTTCCTAAGTCCCTATATAAACTCTACATATATAAGTATTCATTTTTGTGACAAAAGGCCCAGCTACCCCTTATATGCACATACTTGATATATATATATATATATATATATATATATATTGTTGAGTGTGATTGTATATTGTCCCTTATGTGAAATGTGTATTTTCATGTTATTCTTTCATGCTTAATTGTTAACTTTGGCACACAAATCACACTATTCACATCTCTAGCATGATCCATCGCTAATGTGAGTAGTAGCTGAGGTCGCAATTTGTGGAAGATTTGGGTTAAGCGAGATATGAGGTTTCCTTATTGAAGAAGCTTGCTTAAGGCAAGAAGAAGTTTTTAGGATCGAGGTTACAACGGTCAAAAAGTAGCTCAGTGATCTAGCTCTAAATAGATTCAGAAAAGCTACTTCTAGTCATTGTAGTGCATCAATAGAAAAGGTGATTTTGTGTAGCCGTTCTGATTTGTGAGATTGAGATATGGCCGTTGCAGATTTGTAGCCGTTGGTTAAGGCGGTAAATTTTACAGAGGAAGATTCTTGCTCATCTATATTAATTCAGGTATTGATTCGCTTGAAACCTTTACCTCATTCATTCACTCTCTCCCTTTCTATTAAATCCAAAAAACTCTGTCTCTCCCCTTGCTACAAAATTCTCCCTCCGTCTCTAAACTCACAAGCTCCTCAAATTCCAATTGCTCAAAACCCTAAATGCACAACTCCACAAAATCTAAATGGACGACGACAAGCCCATTCGTCTCCCATCTAAAGATGAGCTCTACTCCAAATATAAGGTGAAGCGTCAACGGGAGGTTGAGGAACTCAAACATTAAAGGCTTGCTAAGCTTGCCGCTCAAAAGAGCACAATTATGTGCCTACAGATTATCTGGTTACCGCAGCGGTCTCCAATGTCATCACCGACCTCGCCAACATAAAATCAGAGATATTTGTTACTCCAGTGAAGTCAGCCTCAGGTGATCATCTTCCCCTAGTCTCTCCTTCTCACTTCCAACTTCTTGTTGAGTTATTCACTGAGAATGTAGATGACAAATTTGCTCCGCACCAGCATCAAATGATTAAATATGCAAAGTAGCGATTCCAAAGCAAAAGGTAAACGTAAAATTGAGGAGGAAGAGGTTCTATCTAGTGAAGAGGATGAAGAAATTGACCCGTCTTCAGCGATGGTAGTAGCTAAGCATTCAGAGAAACCGCCTCGCTCAAAGAAAGAGAGAAAAACACCACCTGCTAAGAATCTAGAGTTCCCTCTTATCCCTCCCAGCGTGTCAAAGTGCGAAATCCTCTCTCCATTCATCATAGCTCCAGATATTCTGCGTGAGATTGAGGTAGCTTTACTTGCTTAAGTTAGAGAATTGGGATAAGCTAGAGGTTGAAGTTAGTAAAGCATATCTGGATCTATGCGTCAATTTTATGCTCAGTTCAGCAGTAGATCTTCTATGGACGATCCATCTACACTAAGCTTTCAGTGGTCCTATGTCTTCAGCGAGCGTTTTAAGGTTAAGGACCTTGCCAAAGAGATAGGTCAAGAGCCCGGACTCGACGGTACTTTACAAGAAGAATTGGCCCTCCAATTCTCGAGCTATCAAAGAGACCATTTTTGGCAAGCCAGTGCTTGTTGTTCTCAAGACCAAGTATCTTTTTGCATCCAAGCGACTACTTCACTACTTCATTATAAGGAATATCATACAGTGCAACACCAATATGGATTTGGTGACTATCTCAGACTGTTGTATCATGGAGCAAGCTCTGAGCAGGTAGATTATCAATACGGCCCAGATCATGTTCAGTCATATGGTAGTAAGTCGCGCTCACACTTCATCTCCTCTCCCTTTCCCGCACATAATTGCCAGAATGCTCAAGGCTGAAGGACTTTACAAGCATGTGAAGGAGACGTCATTTGATGAGGTTTTGACGGTTGAGAAGGTCGCTGAGTTGGTTGCTAAGCCCGTATCCGCTAAAGTTTCAATACCAACTGCTTCCTTCTCCCACTCCTAGTCCATAGAAGTACAAGTAGATGTTGTCATTGATTCGCTAGCTTCTGAGCGAGTAGTGAAAGCAATCCAAGATCAGTGCGGTACTGGAGCTCAAGCTAATTGGGATCACATCTCATCTTGAGCTTATGACAGCTAGGCAGGATGAAATTGTTATTCTTTTCCAGTCCTTGGTGAAACTTGCTAGACAGTGTGATGATTAGAGTTGAAGTTGTGTGTGTGTGTGTCTTTGTTTTCTTTTTTGCTTGAGCTATATTTAGGGTTCCAGATATAAAGGTGTAAGGACTTATAATTTCATAAGTATAATTTCTGGTTTCTATATGCTTGCACCTTGTGCTTGGTTACTCTTCAGCTTTATTAGTCTACTGTCTTTTTTAGATGATGTCAAAAGGGGGAAGTAAACAGGTACATATCCATATTTGACTAAGGGGGGAGATTTTAGACCGACTTGGTCTAAGGGGGAAAAAGGTAAACTCGCTAAACTGTTTTTAGTACTTGAGTTGATTGTTATATCTAAAGTACTAGATTAAGCTAAATTGCCTGTCTATAGCTTAAACTGAGTATTGATAAGAGCTTATTATATGGTGTTAACTAGCTACTATTAGCTTAAGAATAGTGGTGTTTAGGTGCTTATTGAGTGGTATTCCCGGAATCCGGTATTGTCTTCATTTATGGATTTGCGGGATGCTCATAAGCGTTATTTTGTGGTTTGATCATGGAGATCCCGTTTGTATTCACTTTCAGTGCATTTGGGATGGAGCTAGAGAGAAGGATACCACGCCTACACCCATGGAGAAGCGTAGAGGCAAAGTTGAGCTGCCTCGAAGCTTATAGAAGACCGAAGACCAGTTCAAGAGAAGGCCTCACGACCGAGAGGAGGTGTCACGACAGAGATCCAGCCACAGAGAAGATGTCTCGACCGAGACCCTGAAGTCTCAATCGAGACTTAGCCTCAGTAGACATGTCTCAACCGAGACCCTAATGTCGGGATCGAGACTCACACCGACTCTGGGAACTGGAGCCAGATCGCGATCGCGACCCACAAGTCTCGATCGCGACCACGGACATGGACCGGCCCAATTGAAGATTTAAGTCCAAGATTTTATCTGTTTTTCCCTATTTTATTATTTCTTTTGAGTTATTTTATTTCCCTTTCACTAGGAACTATATAAACCCTTAGATATTAGGTTAGATTAGACCTTTGTTGAATTTCACAACTCATCCTTAGAAATTCAGCAGCCAAGAAGAAAGCTTCCACCTTTGTGGCACTTTCACCTTCATCCCTGGTTAGTTTCATCCATAATTATGTATTGCTTTCAATTGGCCATGTCTGGCTAAGATCCTACTAGTTTACTCTTAGGTTGAGGCCATTATTCTAGGATATGTTTGTGAAAATTCTTATGTTTATGTTCTAATAATAATTTCAGCATTGTTTTATGATCTCTTGTGCTTCATTGTCTATTGATTGATCTTGATTTTATCTAGGTTGCAAACTAGGTTGATTATTATTCATTCATATTTCTAGGCTTGATAATTCGATTTGAAAAGTCTTGTCTTTTAGGTAGCAATCAAAATTAGCATAGACTATTTGCGAGGGCTTATTTTGTAGAGATTATAAACCTATGTCGAGTATCAGTGATTTGCCAGGTATTGCATAGGCCTAATTACGAACAAGGGTTTCTTCGGTTATTGCTTTTGAACCTTAGGATTTCTTCGGTTATTGCTTACAACAAGGGTTTCTAGAACTATTTGGACTAGTTGCTAATTACGAACAAAGAGTAGGACAACTGGATTAGTTAGTTAAGAATATAGGATTAAGAGAATTCAATGATCACTTTCCATAAGAATAATGCACTGATACTAAAAGAGTGAGCTTTCCATCATAATAGTTTACAAATCCAACATTTACCGTTTTATTATTGCTAGTTAGATTACAACATTCAAAAACCCCCTAGTTACTACTAGGTAACACGAAAGAAATAGACTATCGTTGTGGCTCTCTTGGAATTCGACTCCGACTTACCACTTTACTAGTGGATTGTTTAGTTGGATTATCTTTGATAGGAACAGCGACCGTTTTACGCCTGTCAAATTTTGGCGCTGTTGTCGGGGAGCCAACTGTTATATCTTGTTTCTTTTTGTGTTATCTTGGTGTGGACCTATCTTATGGTCCACACTCGCGCCACTAGTTCAAATTTGCTTGATTTCATTCCAGAGATAGAGCAGACGCATCTACGCAATCTGCGAGAATCTCTACAAAATCTAGTGATCGAATCGATGGCTGCCAGAACATTGCGAGAGCTTACAGACCCAGATCTGACGCAACAACACTTAGGAGTGACGCTGCCTGCCCTGAATGCCGGCGTCACCGGATTCATCAATTTGCTACCAAAGTTTCATGGCTTGGTTGGGGAAGACCCGATTATGCACCTTAGTGAGTTCCACGACATCTGCAGCTGCAGTAAGCCGAGTAACGTCACCGATGAGCAAATTAAGATGAGAGCTTTTGGTCTTACGCTGAAAGACAACGCGCGTCAATGGTACTATTTTCTACCCACCGGAAGTATCGACACTTGGGAGAAATTTCAAAAAGCCTTCCTTAGTAAGTATTTCCCGTCCAAGAAGGCGGTTGCGTTGAAAAGAGCTATTGCAATGGTGGAACAGCAGGACGCTGAGACATTATATGACTAAGTAGAAAGATTTGCAAGGTTATGTGCTAGCTGCCCATTCCATGGGCTTGAGGAGAAAGATTTGGTGACCCACCTTTACAATGGGTTACTTGATAGTGAAAGGAGGCTAGTAGACGTTGTGTGCAATGGGAGTGTGCTGAATTTGACTCCCGCCGAAGCTATAGCCCGACTGAATGAGATTGCTAAGGGAACGTGATGTTTTGGGAGGACGTACACGAGGAAAGTAGTAAACGTTGTGGATTCCGGAGAGCCCGGATGGAAGAGTGAGATAGCTCAACTAAAGAGCATGATCAAGAACATCGCCATCAGAAATCAGAAACCTGCGAGACTATGCAGAATTTGTGCGGACGAGAGCCATCCTACCGACATGTGCCCGCAACTCCAGGTCCAATCTATCGCTGAAGTACACGATGTAGGAGGTTTTGGACCTCCTAGACCTCGGTTTGAGAACAACAACAACTACAATCAGCGAGAGCATAACAATTACAATCCGAGAGGTAACGATCATCCCGGTTTTAGATGGGTAGACTCGTTTGGGGCGCAGAATCGACAATATGCATACAACCACCAGTACCGCGCTCCATATCAACCGAAATCCGACAAACCATCTATGAAGGAAATGCTCGAGTCCTTGACCAAACACTTCACCGCCCATGTTCAAACAACCGAGTCCAGCATACGCAGTCTAGAGAAACAGGCCGCACAAATAGCGGAGGCGGTGAACAACTTGCAACAGCAGAATTCGGGAAAGCTTCCATCGCAAACTGTCACAGCTCTGAGGGAGAACGTAAGTGTCATCATGATACGAGGTGGACAGTCACTCGATGAAAAGTTAGAGGAGAAGATGCTGGAAACTGTTCCTGAGCTGATGTCTCGACCGAGACAGGAAAGTCGCGACCGAGACTTGGCCCCAGTAGAGTTGTCACGATCACGACATGTATGTCTCGACCGAGATGACGGTACCCAAATTTCCGAAAATTTGATCGACAAGGATCTCGACCGCGACAAGATATCTCGACCGCGACTTAGCTCCAGTTCACACAATCTCGACCGCGACTCTTCATCTCGACCGCTACTAAACACCGATGTCCGCGACTACAAAGAGATTTTCAAAACGCTTAGTAAGTGTAAGTGAATATCCCTCTGCTCGAACTCGTCAAGAATGTCCCTCGCTACACTAAACACTTGAAAGAACTTTGCACAAAGAAGAGAAGTGAGAAGTTACAAGGAAGGCAGAAAGTCCAAGTCAGCGAAAGAGTTTCGGCGGCCATCCAGCGGAAGATAGCTGCCAAACGCACAGACCCCGGGATGGTGAGTATCCCGTGCACTATAGGGAAAACAAAAATCAATAAGGCCATGCTAGATCTAGGAGCATCTATTAATGTTTTACCTTACTAGTTGTATAAATCATTAGAACTAGGATCTATGAGTAGGACAGGGATCGTGCTTCAGTTAGCTGACGGATCTACGATTTACCCGAAAGGGTTGGTCGAAGATGTGTTGGTTATGGTCGAGGACCTTATATTCCCTGCAGATTTTTATGTACTAGATGATGATCATGATACGCAGGTTGTACCTGTCCTACTAGGTAGACCCTTTATGAGGACAGCTAAAACAAAAATAGACCTAGATACCGGGGCGCTTACGCTCGAGTTGGACGGGGATTTTGTCAATTTTAATATATATGAGACTATGACAAAATCCCTGGATGATGGCTCGGTATTCTGTATTACGGATGTTATCGAACCCTCCAAACTAGGGTCGCATGTTGTTTTGGGGATTAGCCCCACCTCACTTACCACACAGGGGAAGAAACCTGCTAAAGCTGTTGTGCATGGTACGAAAAAGGCGAAAACAAAGCCCAAAAGCAAGTCTAAGTGTGGGGAGAGTAAGGAGCAAAAGAAGCCCAAGCAAAAATGGGTGGTCAAGGAGGAGAATGGTCTAAGGTTCAAACCTTTCCATCCGTGGTTCAAGAAAATGTTGTTAGATGACACGATCCGGAAGGGATCAAAAAACGTTGATAAAGTAACACTACGTCGTGCCGCGAAATTAACTAAGGCGCTGATCGAGAGGCAACCCGAGAGATTTTTACTAACATTAATCCCATTATTTTGTTCTGTTTTAATGTTTTTGTTTCAGGAAAATCACGGAACTATCATGTAGGAAGCAATCGGAGGAGAAAAACGCTTAATCATCTTCAGCTACACAGGTCGCGATCGCGACCCCCCGTTAAAAAAATTTATTTTCCCCTTTTCCACGTCACACCCCTTTTCCCTACCCCATTTTCCACACTCAGTCGGCCCTAGCTCCCATATCTCGACCGAGACCCCCTCATCCCCCTCCATTCTTCTTCTTCCCCAAACACCAAATCTCCATTACCCCTCCAAAGCTTAAGCTTTTTACCTCCATTCCACTCCAAATCTCCATCTACACTCCCTCACCATCACTCTCTCCACTAATCTCCCCCAATTTCATCCCAAATTCTTCAAAATATCTCAAGAACCCTAAACCCCCAATTTCCCGAAATCTCCTCCAAATCAAGTTCTTCCTCCACTAAATCAATACCACAAGACCGGATCCGTGCCCTGCATTCCATATTTGAAGCGGTGTTTGAAGAGGAGGACGAACGGAGACACTACGTGAGATCGCAAAAGGGGAACTCGGCCAAAAAATTGACGCGTCTCGACCGCGACTCGCAGGTCTCGATCGCGACTTCAGCGCAGAAACATCCTGCCCGAGTACTCCAAGTCTCTATCACGACTTCCACTTCTCGACCGCGAATTCGCCCCAGTTGAGACGTCTCGATCTCGACTTCCAGTTCTCGATCGCGAATTCGCCCCAGTAGAGCCATCTCGATCACGACATTGACACAGTTTCGCCAATTCAGGTATCTTCGAGAGGTCAAACTTGTTCATTCGTGGTTGTGACCTCTCTATTATGCTGGGATTGTGCTGTGTTTGTGTGAAATGGCTCCAAAGAGACAGAGGAGAACCGCCGATGAACTAGATCAAATTGTAAACAACAAGGCTATTGTCCAGACCCGGTTTCCGGACTTGAGTTTGTTGCACGGCATGAAGTTGTATGAGGTGACAAAGAGCATGTTCACCAAGGCTGGTTTAGGCGGATTCCTGGGGCTCGGTGCACCCACCTTCCCGAACTTCACTCGGGAATTTCTGAGAACGCTGACTGTTTGTCAAGACGACCGCACCGACGAAGTAGCATCCATTGAATGGCGGTCGAATAACAGAAAGTGGACGCTGACTCATGACCAGATAGCCCACGTGCTAGGGGTGACCAAGAGGGTGAGATGGGATAGTGTAGGATCGTTGATCTTTACTTAGGTCGCAACGGCAGCGACCTTGAGGTCTTTAAGTTAACTTTGTTTGATCTTGAGGATCTTTAATGTGCGGAAATAAACTTAATGACACAGTGTTCTGCAAACAAACTTGTATATTGCTTTTCAATCCTAGTTGTAGTCTAGTTTCATACACAAGAAAGTTCTAAGCAAGCTAGATCTATGAAGCAACTATACTAATCCTCTCTTTCACGTTTACAAATGCCTGGTTTCGCCTCTCTTCATCAACACATGACGAGATGCTATCTCTACGATATATATAGACCATCTAACATCTGGTCTATCAAATCTAATACTAAATCGAATATCTAAACTGAATTGAAACAACTAAATCTTCTAGTTATAGAAGATATATATAATAAAGAAAAAGATAAAACTTATGCTAAAAGATAATGTTTGTGCTAGATACTCATCATTCCGTATCTAAGCGAATCTACTAAAACATGAGAGACACGCTCTAGTATCTTCCGATCTTCTAAGTGCCGAAGGCAATGCGCTATTCGTTTTATAGTCTTGAGGTCGCTTTGATGGTATAACGTCTGCAGCGACCTTCCAATGGCTTTAGCGACTATCTTCTATGCTTGGCACTAGTGTTCTTCGTTGATAAGTCTTTACAGCTTAGACTTTACAACATCTTATATTAGACAAATACTTGTCTGTGATTGTCGCGACCTTCTCTGTCATTAAAGCGACCTTCTGTATATAGTCGTGACCTCTGATTCATGCATAGCGACCTGCTCCTGATCATCGCGACTTGCTTTCCGTGCTCTGCTCCACTCCATACGCTTCCCAAGTACCTATACTGAGTAAACTCAATGTAGATGTTAAAAGCAAGTTTTTGTTATCATTAAAACTAGAGAAACTGAGGTAAAGCAATACTAGCTTGACCTAACAATTTCCCCCTTTTTAATGATGACAAACTATATAAGACATGGCATATATTTAAGGCATTTTTTTAGAAGACTATTGAATCTTATAATGTATGACCATGTTTAGAGAAGCAGTGATAAGTAACACTTTACCTTGATCAAGTCTCGCTTTGTGTTTCCATAGGTCGCTTCTTATGGTAATAGTTCCCCCTGACTTAAGCAACCGGTATGCCAGGTCTATTCCCCCTTTTGACATCATTGAAAAGGTCATGCATATATATGATTAGGGAACTAAGGCGGCTATCATGATCAACTCTCTAGAGGAATGATGATGAGATGCCTAAGCGAAAGGAACTAAGTTATAACTAGGCAAGATAATAGAGCAAGTAGAGAAAAACGAGCAAAGCATACTTTTATATTCATTTTGACTACACACCCAAAAAGCTACTGGCTAGATTAACCTAAGGAGGAGCCTAAAAAGGACTCGGAACATGAAAAAGAAAAAGACAAATAATTTGCTTCTTCGTCAACAGGAGCAGCGTGTTCCGAGGCTGTCGCGACCTTTGGTTGCTCTGGAGCTGTAGTCGCTGGTGCTTCTTGTGTTGGTGGCACGTCCCTCATTGCCTTGGCCGCTTCGTCCTGTTCCTGAGCCCGCTCCTCCTCTAGTGATTGGTGGTACTCCGCCCACGCCTTTTCACAGGCTTGGCGTTGCTCAGTGGGAAGAAACTGGAAGAGCACTGGATCTGGGTCGCGACCAGCGACCAGGCAAGCTAGCTGGGTGCACCTACTCTTGATCAGTTTATGAGTCGCGCACACATTTTTATTGATTGTTAGTAGAGCGTCCAGAATGTTCTCATTTGACTGCAGCAGTTTCTCGTTTGTGACCTGCTGCTGGAGGAAAGCGGCGAGCAGATCGCCCGCGATGGACAGCTCAGAGCTTGGCAGGGGGTAGGCAGAGGCGCCTTCAGCGACTTCATCCACTTTACCTTTTCCCTTGCTGGAAGTCGCTCTGAACTTCACTGGGGAAGGAGGTGGTGTAGCTTTTTCTGGATCGTGAAGGTTGCGAAGGCGGCAAATGCGCTGCTCAGTCAGTAGGTGGGTGCAACGTCGCTCACCCACAGGTCGATACAGTCCCAAACGCACCATAATCTTCTTAATGATGTGAGGGTAGGGAAGCGGGAAGTGCGTGGAATTTACCGTATTGATGATGTTCTGCATGATGATTTTAGGAGTATCAATAGGCAGACCATCAGCGACCGTCTTGAGGATGCCAGCCTCCCCATTCATGATTTTGCAGGGCGCGTCGGAGCGGGGGACGATATTCTTGCTCATCACCAGATGTACGAGCTTGAGCGGCCAGGGTAGATAACTATTGTGGAGTGGTCGCTTGTTGTCGCCTGGTATGAACACCTTGTTTTTGAAGGTGACGAGGCCCCCCTGAGGTGGATTTTTCTTCTGCAGGGTCGCGTACCTGTCACCACCTATGGGAAGCCCGAGCAGCTCACCAATCAGCCTGGGATTGATGGAGAATGTTTCGTCGTCGTGGCAGAGCAAGCAGGTGAGCTCATTGACGATTTTCTCTGGGTCGTTTGGAGACGCGACTGGCACCGCGACCGCAAGGTGGCGATAGAAGGCGCAAATCTGATCCGGATCGTAGTCAAACGGACCGGACTCCATGTTGAGCCAGTCGTGCTGTCGCAGAAGCTCAATGGCGTGCGTGAGATCGTACGCCTCAGCTAGATCGAGCAGCTCTTGCTCGACCAGGAGTAGCGGATCAATGATTGGTCTGCCTCTGTATTTACTGTCGCCAACCTGAAGGGGCTCATCGCCGGTGTATGGCGGGGGAAACTGGAAGGGTTTAAGGTATGTGGTGGTGGAAGTGGATATTGGTGATGCTGCGGTGACGGCCATGGGGAAAGGAGCTTTTGGAGGTGCTGGGGAGCGACGAGTGGTTTTGCGAGGGCGCTTGTGCAGTGCCGACCCTTCAGGGGATTGTTTCTGAGGTCGCTTCCTCAGACCCATGCGCTTGGTTGCGCTAGTTGTGGCGGCTCCAGAGGCCTGGATGGTTAGGGTGGGTGGTACGACTTCCTCAGGGGAGTGGCGTTTAGAGGGGCTGTGATGGGGTGTGCTGACAGAGTCGCTGGATAAGGAGGGACTGGGTGTGTGTTTGGAAGGTGTTTGTTCAGCCGATGAGACAGGGATAATCTCATCTTCCTTCTGTGGTGGTGTGTTTTCTTCAGAGAGAGGAGGAAGGGGGTTGTGAAGTGGTGTTTGTGGAGGTACCTTTACAGAAGAGCCGACACCTTCAGCAGAGGAGGTCATAGGCACCTGAGGCTTGCTCTGGGGCGTTGTAGCGGCAGAGAGAGCTGAAGTGGGAGCGCCACCGAGGAGAAGCCTCTTTTGCTCCTCAGAAAGAGTACCCATGAGAGTTTGGAGGGCAAGAAATTGTGAGGGATCCATTTCGGTGTGGAGTAGTGGTAGTGCTTAGGTAAAAGTTTGAGATTTGAGAGTAGCGACTAAGATTGAGAGAGTGGAGAGCAAGAAAATTATGGCAGCGATATGAGAGAAGGTAGCGAAAGGGTATTATGTGGGTGAATGGGTCAGGAATTTATAGGGTTTGGATAGTTGGTGGTCGCTAACGGCTACTTTTCTTAAGCGGGCGGTAACGGCTATATTTCTTTAGCGAGCGGTAACGGCTATATTTCTTCAGCGAGCGGTAACGGCTACTTTTCTTACCGTTGAGGTTTGCTCATCGTTGAAGATATGCCAGGTATGGTCGTTATGGTAGCGACTGAGATATGGTTCGCGATACCCTGAAGCGACGAAGCGACCTCTAAAGAGCACAAGCGATATCACAACGGACCCAAAACACGCGTACCTGTTTAAGATTTAGCAATATAGAGGTCCTAATCTATTCACTCTCAGTCCTAGTTGGGGTAGACACATGCAGACATTTAAAATTGAAGGACAAAAACACATAGAATAGTACATATGCATATGCAATTTGCAAATTAGGGTAGGACTTTAATATCAAGTGGATATTCCCAGTTGTGAGCTATGAGGGTCATAGGGAACGTTACACAAGATTAGGCTAGGGACACCTTATAATCACATATCATATCTCGTTGGGCTTTGTAATGGGCTAAGAAGCGATCAATGTGATTATGTTCTTAGGATTTCAAAGAAGAGCATGCGGGTCCATAATTTCTAGCAAGATCTATAAAGTCGCGAAGATTCACCTAATTATTTCACAAAGGCATCAACCAGAGCATGCGAGAGACTAAAGCGAATGCTAAAGTTTGCCAGTCATTTCAAGCGAGTCCTAAGTTCCCAATATCAATATATAAGCAGATAGTTCTAGTCAGAGTAGAGGGAACTTACAGACGTAGGTCACTTATGTGAAGGGGATCATTCCCAGAAGGAGCCTTAGATTGACAAATTGATCCCTGTTCAAGGCTTTGGTGAAGATATCCGCCACTTGCTCTTCAGTTCTCAATTTTCGAATTTAGCTGGATTCTTCCTTGTCCAACTATTCCACCTTTTTTCTTGTTTCCAAAGGAGACGTCGCCTCCTTCTATTGCTCGGAAATTGCTAAGATTTTCTTTGAAGCCTGTCATGTGGCAAGAGCAGCCACTGTCTAAATACCATCGTTCCTTAGCGCTTCCAACCTACGCAAGAATTCAAATTTTTGGTACCCAGTGAAGCTCAGCTTTCCTGGGTGAATTAGTATCGTGGGTCGCTTTGGACCGAGTCCCATAAGCATGAATGATATTGAAGGTCATGGGAGCAGTTTCATAGGATTTATTATGATTAGAGTTGATCCTAGCATTTTGTTTTCTCTTTGGTCTAGGTTTAGCATGTTGATTTGCTTGAGTTTGATATGTCTGATGAATGTTCTGATGTCGCTGGTGATAATTATCATATCGCTTGGTATGATTTGAAGGTCGCTGGTGTTGGTACTGAGGTCGCGATGATGCATGTTCATGAGCAACATCATTGCAAGGAGAAACATAAGGCTTGTTGTCACGAGCCTGTTTCTTCTTACAGTTATAGATTGTATGACCATTGCAACCACAGTATCTACACCAGTCGTAATAGGTCACTCGCCCATATTTTCCACGTCGTGGTCTAAAGGGCTTTGCATTTTTGGTGCACCCCTTGACCTCGTGAGTCCCTTGGGCTTGTGATACATACATGGCATGAGCTTTTTCCCCATGATACCATTTTGACTTATGTTTGGGGTTTTCCAAGACTTTCACTTTGTCTTCTAAGAACTCATTCTTGCTTTTGCAAGCTTGAAGAGCCTTATCCAACACGTCAGCCTTTTCAGCGAGTTCCTTGGCTAACTTCTCATGCATGGATGAGGATTTAACATTATCATCAGATTCATAGCCAAGCCCTCTTGCTTTAACAAACATTGTTTGATTAACTGATCTCTTTTCAATTAGGGATGCGATACCAGCGACATCAAGGATGACCCTTTTTATTAGGTCATTAGTTTCAAGTAGGCTTTCGCTTGCCATAAGAACAGGAGTGGGTGCTTGTGTAGACGCTTTAGTAAGCGCTTTACCTTTGCAGCCCAAGCACTCCTTGGTTAACAAGGTTGTTTCTTTAGCCTTTTGAAAGTCTATCTCTTTATTTGCTAGCCTAGTAGATAAATCTAAACATTCAGCATGAAGATCTTCTAATTCCTTTTCATAGCTATCATTTTCAGCTTGTAGTCGCTCGCTCCCTTCTATTATTCCTAGAATTATATTGATTAAATCAGGTTTATCAAGCATGTGAATCCTTTTAGTGAACCTATTAGGGAGTGAGGTTGATACCTCGGAGTCTTCAGAATTTTGTTCTCCAGCCATTAGACACAAGCCTGTGAACCCTTCATGTAAGTCTTCATCATCATCATCATCTCCCCATGCAGAAGTGGTCATGAGTGCCTTCTTTTCAGATTGCTCAACCTTTGGCTTGGTGCAGTATCTTGCTAGATGCCCCTTTTGCTGGCAATTGTAGCAGGTGTAGCTGTTGAGGTCGCGTTGGGGGTCAGATGAGGAGGGTAAGGTTCTTTTCTTGTTTTTTAAGAATTGCTTGACCATCTTGGTCATTAAGACTACGTCTTTATCATCATCTTCTTCTTCGTCTTGGTTCTCCATCCTGTCTAGAACTTTTGACAGCTTCAAAGCGACTTGTTTTGTGTCGCTTCCTCTTGACAAAGATCTCAGCTTGTCGCCTTGTTCTTGATCATAGAACTTCCCAAAGATCTTGGCTACTGGAAGAGCTTTGGTTTCTTCAGACATTAAGGCTATACTCCTAGCCATTTCAAATTTGTCGCTCATAGCGTGTATGACAGCGAGTGTCTTCTCATACTCTGGGATGATGTGGCCAGCAGCGGTTAGCTTATCTGTGAGCACGAAGAATCGCGACTGGCAATCAAGGACGCTTTCATTCTCAAGTTGTCTGAAAGCATGAAACTCGCGTTGTAACACGAATTTCCTGTTGTGCTTCATGTCTTCACTTCCTCTGTGAATGACTATGATTGTTTCCCAGATTTCCTTGGCAGTAGGGAGACTTTTTACCTTGTCAACATCATGGCGTTGTAGGCCGACGAAGATCATCTGGCGAGCTTTGGCATTAACTCCGATCTTCCTGTAGTAGGCAGCGTCCATCGCGCTTCTGGTGATATCTTCAGGGATTTCTTCATCTCCTAATTCGATGACGTTCCAGCATTGAGCGTCCATCTGCTTGATGCAAGTCTTGTGCATTTCGATCCACCAGTCGAGTTCGCCTTCCTTTAGTAGAGGTGGCTTGTTGAGAGTTTGTCCGTGAGTTGGAGTCGAGGAAGATATGGTTGATTACAGAACGGTTCCTGCTCTGATACCAATTGTAGGATCGCTGATCTTTACTTAGGTCGCGACGGCAGTGACCTTGAGGTCTTTAAGTTAACTTTGTTTGATCTTGAGGATCTTTAATGTGCGGAAATAAACTTAATGACACAGTGTTCTGCAAACAAACTTGTATATTGCTTTTCAATCCTAGTTGTAGTCTAGTTTCATACACAAGAAACTTCTAAGCAAGCTAGATCTATGAAGCAACTATACTAATCCTCTCTTTCACGTTTACAAATGCCTGGTTTCGCCTCTCTTCATCAACACATGACGAGATGCTATCTCTACGATATATATAGACCATCTAACATCTGGTCTATCAAATCTAATACTAAATCGAATATCTAAACTGAATTGAAACAACTAAATCTTCTAGTTATAGAAGATATATATAATAAAGAAAAAGATAAAACTTATGCTAAAAGATAATGTTTGTGCTAGATACTCATATCATTCCGTATCTAAGCGAATCTACTAAAACGTGAGAGACACGCTCTAGTATCTTCCGATCTTCTAAGTGCCGAAGGCAATGCGCTATTTGTTTTATAGTCTTGAGGTCGCTTTGATGGTATAACGTCTGCAGCGACCTTCCAATGGCTTTAGCGACTATCTTCTATGCTTGGCACTAGTGTTCTTCATTGATAAGTCTTTACAGCTTAGACTTTACAACATCTTATATTAGACAAATACTTGTATGTGATTGTCGCGACCTTCTCTGTCATTAAAGCGACCTTCTATATATAGTCGCGACCTCTGATTCATGCATAGCAACCTGCTCCTGATCATCGCGACTTGCTTTCCGTGCTCTGCTCCACTCCATACGCTTCCCAAGTACCTATACTGAGTAAACTCAATGTAGATGTTAAAAGCAAGTGTTTGTTATCATTAAAACTAGAGAAACTGAGGTAAAGCAATATTAGCTTGACCTAACAGATAGAGACGTGGACCATGACACAATGAAGGGAGTGTGGACGAGAGGTTCCAGAGAGGCGTATGACGCCAAGCGCACCACCGACACGTCGGTTTTTTTCCCACCATGGCGCCTCATCCACAAGGTGGTGGCGATGTGCTTCGGGAACAAGGCTGAGAAAAATAAAATCTTGGTCCACCAGTTGTTTCTTATGTACGCATTCTCCTACGAGTGCGAGTTCTATGTTCCCGATTGGCCGACCCAGTTTGTGCGCGCCTGCCAAGAGTCGTGGAAGGCACAGTTCAGCGACATCGCTGTAGGGGGGATGATCACTCTCCTTGCCATTGAAGCTGGTTGTCCCCAACGCGATCAGCCCATCCGAGGGAGCTACATGTACGATGAGTAGTGGTGTCAGCGAAACTTATGGCTGCGGAGAGATGGAGTGGATCTCACATACTTATTCGGGCGAGGCTTCCAGATCCGATTCCCGCGAGAGGAGCCCGTCGTTTTCGGCTCATGGTCTGACATGTACATCCCACCAGACGTCGTCCCATCAGGTCAGCATTTTCCTATCCCTGGTCCAGCCCCAGCTCCAGCTCCTACATATGCACCCACCCCTCCATTCGTCCCCGCACCTGAGCAGCCACATTCGTACTCCGACGCCGGCGCGAGCGGTTCTGGCTCCCAGAGCTACTCAGATGAGAGGTACTAGCGGACACATATGGCTCACCAGACGGGCCAGTTGACGGCAAAACTGGGGAGATGCGGACGACGACGCAGGCTATCTACCGGAACCAGGAGGTGTTTCGGGTTGACATGTCAAGCCTACGGGCGGAGATCCTACGCGATCAAGAGTACCAGCACCAGTAGTGGGTGCTCCAGAGGCAGCAGTGAGAGCAGTTCAGAGCCGCCTACCCCGATCCGGTGCCAGGTGATGATGAGGATGACTACGATGATGACGACGACAACGATGCGGCCACCGACGGTGACGGAGATGATGATGATGATGCTGAGGAGTGATTGCGGTACCTTCTCCCTCTTCCCTTTTTATGATGTCCTTTTTTGCTGCATTAAGGACAATGCGTTGTTCAAGTGTGGGGAGAGGAGTTGAGGTACCAAGGAGGTTTATGATGCTGTTTTTGGTTTTCTCTTGCTATTCCGCTGACTTTCTTTATTTTTTTTATGTTTTTCAAGTCTCTGCTGAACTGTTTTAGTGTTGTTCGATCGAGTCTGTACCAAGATTTATGATGCTTGAACTTTTGCATCCTTTTATTTTAAAGAAAAAATCAGAAAAAACCCATGGAGAGTAAAAAAGGAATGGATCGAAAAGGGGGGCTCCAACAAAAATGAAAATCAGAAAAATTATTAAAAAAGTAAAAAGAATAAAAACCAGGCAAGTAAAAATTGAATAAAAAGGAAAAGGTTGGTGCTTGAAAATAAAAATGAAAAGAAAAGAAAAAGTTCTACCACTTAGAATTTTGGTGAAAAACCGAAAGGGCGCCGGATTTACTTTGTTTTGTGATTGATTTTATTGATTGCATATCTATTGGCGTCGGAGACATAAGAAGGGAGTTGAAGGATGTCTCGGGTTTCTAGGTTCACCAAGGAGGTATAAGGAGTTAGTTTTGGCCCTTTGATCTCTTTATTTATCACTTATTGTTACCCACACCTTGCATGCTTACCATTCCACGAGTTCATTAGTTTTGCTACATATTATTGGCGGTTGTGTTAGATTCTAGGATTAGATTTCTATTTCTTGGAGTTTGATGCATACTGTTGTGGTTGTACTATGCAGATTTTTGAATTAGGATTGGTGGTTGTGATTTGTGGATTTATTATATTATCTACTGGTTTAGGACATTACTCAAAGAGGAGGAATAAGAAGTGTATAAGCGAGTGGGAGACTCGATTCTATCTTTATTATGTTATATTTATGTACCCTTACCCTTAGAAGGAGATTAGGAATTCCACATGTGCTTAAACGCACACCACTTGGTTCGATTTTATATTCTATTGGAGTGGTGACATATGAAGTGGAGAAATAAGGAGGGTTTTGGGTAGGACATCTCGGAGACATAAGAAGATAGATCGGAGTTAGGTTAGTGCTCGATGCACTTGGAGTTTGAAGTATAGTTGCTAGCAAACTTTCTCTACACTTATTATAGACCTTTGTGCTTTTCAGGAGGAGTGAGTTTTATTTTGCTTAATCGAGGACGAGCAAGGTTTAAGTGTGGGGAGGTTTGATAAGAGTTTATTATATGGTGTTAACTAGCGACTATTAGCTTAGGAATAGTGGTGTTTAGGTGCTTATTGAGTGGTATTCCCGGAATCTGGTATGGCCTTCATTTATGGATTTGCGGGATGCTCATAAGCGTTATTTTGTGGTTTGATCATGGAGATCCCGTTTGTATTCACTTTTAGTGCATTTGGGATGGAGCTAGAGAGAAGGATACCACGCCTACACCCATGGAGAAGCCTAGAGGCGAAGTCGAGCTGCCTCGAAGCTTATAGAAGACCGAAGACCAGTTCGAGAGAAGGCCTCACGATCGAGAGGAGGTGTCACGACAGAGATCCAGCCGTAGAGAAGATGTCTCGACCTAGACCCTGAAGTCGCAATCGAGACTTAGCCTCAGTAGACATGTCTCGACCGAGACCCTAATGTCGCGATCGAGACTCACACCGACTCTGAGAACTGGAGCCAGATCGCGATCGCGACCCACAAGTCTCGATCGCGACCACGGACACGGACCGGCCCAATTGAAGACTTAAGTCCGAGATTTGATCTGTTTTTCCCTATTTTATTATTTCTTTTGAGTTATTTTATTTCCCTTTCACTAGGAACTATATAAACCCTTCGATATTAGGTTAGATTAGACCTTTGTTGAATTTCACAACTCATCCTTAGAAATTCAGCAGCCAAGAAGAAAGCTTCCACCTTTGTGCCACTTTCACCTTCATCCCTGGTTAGTTTCATCCATAATTATGTATTGCTTTCAATTGGCTATGTCTGGCTAAGATCCTACTAGTTCACTCTTAGGTTGAGGCCATTATTCTTGGATATGTTTGTGAGAATTCTTATGTTTATGTTCTAATAATAATTTCAGCATTTTTTTATGATCTCTTGTGCTTTATTGTCTATTGATTGATCTTGATTTTATCTAGGTTGCAAAATAGGTTGATTATTATTCATTCATATTGCTAGGCTTGATAATTCGATTTGAAAAGTCTTGTCTTTTAGGTAGCAATCAGAATTAGCATAGACTATTTGCGAGTGCTTATTTTGTAGAGATTATAAACCTATGTCGAGTATCGGTGATTTGCCAATGGTGTTGCATAGGCCTACTTATCTTTGATCTTTATGCTGTTGCGCTTTTGAACCTTAGGATTTCTTCGGTTATTGCTTACAACAAGGGTTTCTAGGACTATTTGGACTAGTTGCTAACTACGAACAAAGAGTAGGACAACTGGATTAGTTAGTTAAGAATATAGGATTAAGAGAATTCAATGATCAACTTTCCATAAGAATAATGCGTTGATACTAAAAAAGTGAGCTTTCCATCATAATAGTTTACAAATCCAACATTTACCGTTTTATTATTGCTAGTTAGATTACAACATTCAAAACCCCCCTAGTTACTACTAGGTAACACGAAAGAAATAGACTATCGTTGTGGCTCTCTTGGGATTCGACTCCGACTTACCACTTTACTAGTGGATTGTTTCGTTGGATTATCTTTTATAGGAACAGCGACCGTTTTACGCCTGTCAAGTATGCTTTGAAATTTTATATGCTTACATGTGTATGGGTTTGTCATCATCAATAAGGGGGAAATTGTTGGTTTGAGCTAGAGCTGGAATGAGCTAGCTAAACCTTTCCTCTTGTTTTCATGATAACAAACTCAAGTATTTGTTGTCATTTGTATGTTTTAAGCTAACCAGGTATAGCTCGATGACTTTTAGGTGTAAATTTAACACAAGTGGACTAGCTTTGACTACTGAGGGTCTAGCTTAAGGTCTAGCAAGGAAAGATGAATCTCACCAAGACAGAATAAGGTTTGAAGTGAAAAAAATAAGAAGAATGAAGGACTAGCTTTAAGGCAGTGGGTTGCGCTTCAAGCTAGAGGATGAAACTTCAGAAGAAAAGAGAAGAGATACAAGTAATCAAGTTCTAGCGTGTCGACGGGTGGAATCCTAGACGAGCGCTTAGGAGATTTGGTCCAAGGAAGGAAGGTTGTTGAATCTACAACTTAAGGGAAATGAGGAAAACTAGAGGTTATTAGGATTTCTACTTTTGGATAGTGGACGTATGGGGATCGCTGAGCTGGACAAATTAAAAGAAGCGCTAAAGGTGTGGATTGCCAACGTGGAAGCATGAACGTCAAGCTGAAGAAGCACAAAGCGAGTTCGGGCATTGATGCAATTCAAGGGTGAAGTTGATCACGTGGATCTTTGAGGTTGCGTTCTTCAAATGCAGCGCGAAGTGTAGAAATACTAGCTTAGGATTGTAAGTTGGATTTCTATATTAGGCGTGCATAGGAGTGTTGTTAGGCACAAGCTTATTGAACACTAGTTGAGAGATAGCAAAGCAATTAAGCTAAGTGAGAGAGTGATGCGGGAGCATCTTGTCTAATCAATCCAAAAATGTGGCCATCAAGGTGGAACCCTCACAAGAGTCGAAGAAGAGACGGAAGAAGTTCAACAACTTGAAGATGAACGTTGATGATTGTAGACATTATAGTTGATGAATTTTATGTGTTTTAATAAGTGTTTTAAGTGTGTTTATTTGGAGTCGGTTCACCTTGTTTTAGAGCTGGTTCACTTGCTTTCTTTTAAGTAGATTTTGGTTCAGTTTTAATCATTAATTGGCCGGCTCATTTTGGACTATTTAAGGGCCAATTTTAGTTGTATTTGGGACGTTGAATTGAATTAAGAAAACAGGTTGTTTTGTTTCTATTTGGCATCCTCCCTTTCATCCTCTCCAATGGAGAGTTGGAGAGATGAATTGTATGTTACGGTGTGATATGGATTTAGATCTTAAATGAATGGGTCTCGCAATGCGGATTGACTTGGTTCTTGTATCGATTAGGATCAACGGGTCGAGTCATCGGTTGTCCGGTTCTTCGTCAGTCTAACCATCAACTATAGGCGAAAGGGTTGTGTTCAGGTGATTTCGGTTCTTGATCAATCAGGATCAATGGGTTGGGTCATGGTGCACGGTTTGTTCGCTTCCTATCCTTTTCCCTTTTTGTTTTGTTGTTCCTCTCTTTGTTGATTCATTGGGGTTGGTCGATTTTGAGAGTGTGAAACACAATAAACACATTCAGTTTCGCAGCTTTGTTGTTCATCATCATCGTTTGATCATTATTTGAGGGTGTTGGTGCTAGATCGGGCCCGTACGGGATACATCCCCGTATCAATTGGTATCAGAGACATTTTCCACCAACAGCCACCGGAGAGGAGTCTAAAACCACCATAGAAGTGCCGGAGATGAGCTATAACCGTCAAGGAGACAGGCAAAATTTTCTCCAGACGTATCCTGACTTCAGAAGCGTCGTTCTCCCTCGTCCGAACTCGGAATTGAGTGATTTCAAGTTCCCAAGGTATATCCAGATGTCTAATTTCCTTTTACAAAATGTGAGACAAATCCATGGAGTGAGTTGATAGTTATAGCCATTTTCCTGAGGTATGTCAATCCTTACCGAGAGCCAAAACTACATACCTTTACAATCCGGTTCAAGGAGGCCCAGCGACAGTTTTGGGTAGATCATAACTGCCTCCTACCACCACTCTTTCCATCATTGAAGAAACGTTCAGAATTGGCTCAACCTCCCCACGTTATAGGTCATCATTGCCACTACAAGTCGGTTTTAAAACTGCCCAACTGTCATAACTGCTATAAACTGCTCAGAGGCTGACTTCAGCAGGCTTGTTCTTTCTCGTCTGGGCTCGGAATTGGGTGATTTAAAATTCCAGATTTAGATAGGAGAATCTAGTGTCCTCCCTCAAAATTTGAGATGATTCTATGAAAATGATCGTGAGTTAATACGTTTTTATTTAGAATATACAAACAGATAACTGCTACAAACTGCTCATATCCTAACTTCAGAAGGCCGGTTCTCTCTCGTCTGAACTCCGAATTGAGTGATTTTAAGTTTCAGATATACACCATGGAGTCTAGTTTCACCCCGTAAAATTTAAAAAGTTTATATGGAGGGATTCTAAAGCTGTCCCTCTTTTACTGAGGGAACGCAGTTGGTGTACGAGATCAATGGAGAATACCGAGAAGCTAGTGTACGAGATCTAACTCCATACGAGCCGGGAGATGACTTCCTTGTAGATTCGAGGACGAATCTCTTTCAAGAAAGGGAGAATGATGCGGGAGCATCTTGTCTATTCAATACAAAAACATGGCCATCAAGGTGGAACCCTCACAAGAGTCGAAGAAGAGACGGAAGAAGTTCAACAACTTGAAGATGAACGTTGATGATTGTAGACATTATATTTGATGAATTTTATGTGTTTTAATAAGTGTTTTAAGTTTGTTTATTTGGAGTCGGTTCACCTTGTTTTAGAGCTGGTTCACTTGCTTTCTTTTAAGTAGATTTTGGTTCAGTTTTAATCATTAATTGGCCGGTTCATTTTGGACTATTTAAGGGCCAATTTTAGTTGTATTTGGGACGTTGAAATGAATTAAGAAAACAGGTTGTTTTGTTTCTATTTGGCGTCCTCCCTTTCATCCTCTCCAATGGAGAGTTGGAGAGATGAATTGTATGTTACGATGTGATATGGATTTAGATCTTGGATGAATGGGTCTCGCAATGCGGATTGACTTGGTTCTTGTATCGATTAGGATCAACGGGTCGAGTCATCGGTTGTCCGGTTCTTCGTCAGTCTAACCATCAATTATAGGCAAAAGGGTTGTGTTCAGGTGATTTCGGTTCTTGACCAATCAGGATTAATGGGTTGGGTCACAGTGCACGGTTTGTTCGCTTCCTATCATTTTCCTTTTTTGTTTTGTTGTTCCTCTTTTGTTGATTCATTGGGGTTGGTCGATTTTGAGAGTGTAAAACACAATAAACACATTCAGTTTCGCAGCTTTGTTGTTCATCATCATCGTTCGATCATTATTTGTGGGTGTTGGTGCTAGATCGGGCTCGTACGGGATACATCCCCGTATCAGAGAGATGAGGAGAGCTACATAGAGCTTAAGTCGTTGTGAGCTAAGCTATAGCCTAAAACACTTAGGATCTTGATAGAGAGAGATTACTTGTACGAGTTGAACGTTACTTGTATTGAGAGAGAGTGTTGCACAAACCCTAGACTTCTAGAAGTCTAGGGTTCTCACCTTGGAAAAATCCTTTCAAGAGCTTAGCATATTTAATTCATATTATTTGTACTTTATTGTAGCTAATCTCGTTCCGCACTTAGAATCCTATAGCTTCATATATTTTTTATTTCATTGAGATTAATATTCGATCCTACAAAGGAAATCTTAGGTTTTTCTTCTTCTTCATCAATGCCACACAGATCAAGTAGTCTCACTATATCACTTGTGAGAACCTCATCAAAGACGGTCTCCTTCTCGGCGACATAAAGCTTGTTCTTTTCTAGGATGCGCATGCAAATGTACGAGAAAGGAAGATCTGCAACTGTGATGGCCTTGCAGGTGTATATGTGGGTATACATTACTTGAGGTGTATCTATGAGCTCACCTTTAAGACATTTATCCATAAGCACTCCATCTTCTATCATCACTATGTCTGTGAGCTCTCTCCTTGGAATGATATTTCTCACAATGAAATAATGAAGAACACGCTTAGTGAAGTCGAGGTAGTCTACCTTGATCTCTTTTCTGTTACAGTTCAAGACAAATAGATTTTTCTTGATTTGATTGCCTCATTTTGGCCAATTCTTATTCGGCACTTGATTGTATCCCTTGTTAGTTTCCATGTTGATTGATTTGGCGAAGTCGTGTACTGAGATATAGTAGTTGCTCTTGTTCCAAAATAAAACTAACATATCGCTTAGAATAGATGGATCTACTTGAACAAGATCGTTTTAGTTATTGTAGAAGGCCATGACCATATCTGGGTTAGCTTCTGATGGGGCAATCTCAAGCTTGTCTGAGCTTTGAAAGTTGTGCATTCTTTTCACCTCTCTCAAGTCAAACTCCTTTCGAAGCTCGTTCCAAGTCTCAGGGGCAGTGATCAGCTGCTCCAAGAAGAAGCACTTGGCTATTCCTGACTGGATCTGAGGACGGATGGTTGAGCTGGAGGTGGAGGCTATCATTAGCCTTTTAGGATTTGTTCTTGTTGGCTTTTTCTCTTGAATAGTAAGAGACTTTTTCTTGATAGGGACCACCTCCACCACCTCTTCTTCTTCGTACTCCTCTTCTTCTTCAACCTCTTCCTCCTCTTCAATATAATCATGCTTGACAGGTCCTTTTATAAAATATGATGCAAATCATGCGAGAGATGAAATGAATTGCTAGCTAGAATTAATCTTCACTCATAAGTTCCCAAATATGCATTTGGGTGCGTAATCTAGTCAAATTGTGAGGGAACTTGTTGTGCTTGAAGAGATGGCCTTAGTCAAGGGGGATTATCCCCAGAAGTAGTCTCATGTGCAAGAAGGGTAATCTATTCAAGGGCTTAGTGAAGATGTCTTCTACTTTCTCTTTCGTCTAACAATGTGCTAGCTCAATATTCTTGTTTTCAACATGGTCATGTAGAAAGTGATGTCTCATGTCTATATGCTTGGTTCTAAGTGGTTTACTGGATTTTTGAAAACATTAGCGGCACTTGTGTTATCGCATCTTATCTTTAGAGAGTCGAGCATGACTCCAAAGTCTACTAGTTGTTACTTGAGCCATGATATTTGAGACGCACAAGCTGTAGCGGCAATGTACTCTGCCTCAGTGGTGGAGAGAGCTATGGAGTTATGCTTTCTCGATCCCCAAGAAACAAGACATGGACCTAGAAATTGGGCCATCCTTGAGGTGCTCTTTCTATCCACGAGGTAGTCTACGTAGTCCGTGTTAGTGTATCCTATAAGAGAGATGTATCCTCCTCTTGGGTAACGCAAGCACATGTTCTCGTTGCCCTTAAGGTAGAGCAAGATGCTCTTAATGTTGGTTGCATGGCTCGCTCGGGGGTCACTCCAAGATCTAACTCATAGGCTTACAACAAACACAATGTTGGAAATAACACGTTACCAAAGTAGAAAATACGTGTTTTGATCAGCTATTGTCTTTTGTCTCTAAGGTTCATTAAGCCTTAGATGCGCTTCACTAGTATTGAATTGCGCTTTCGATACTTGAGATGCGCTTGACCAATGTAGGACACTTAGTAATGAATTTACTAATATCCTTTAAGTGCGGAAGTGGTCAGACGACAATAAAGCGCGCTTTAAGTTATTAAAGCGCACTTCTATTTGCACACAACACAAGAGTTTTTTCCAAGGTGAGAACCCTAAGCCACTAATTGACTCGGGATAAAACTCACCACTAATTTTGTATTGATTGAATAGGGTTACAATCTCTTGCTTCAACACGAGAAGCTCACTTGTAAGCTTTCTCCTCACAATACAACCAATCAGCTCAAGAACAAATGGCTCTACACTCTCTCTGAATACAAACCTGAGTAATCAATCTAAGCACCCCTAGCTTTCCCTATGAACTACTCACTATGTATTACAGCTTCGAAATCCCTCTGATCCCCTTGCCTCTAGAGTGAATGCTATAGTCCTCTATTTATACAAAAACCTTAAGCTACCCTTGCTTAATTCCTTGTAACAAACTAGAAGACTAAGCAATAGCCACCTCATCAATCCGTGTGCCTTGATAACTTCACCAGAATTAATCAACGGCTTGGAGTGATTTGGTTTTGTTCTCCATGTGTTGATCCACGCCACATAAGCAATCCGTGTGCTTTAAGCTCTAACAAACTCTTGCCACGCTGGCGATCCCTGGAGTGGCGTCACAAAGAGTGTAAAGTTCTTCTCGCACCTTCCTGTGCACGCAACTTGCACTCTCCCGCTTTACCAGCCTTCGAAGCGTCTAGATTTGTTCTCCTGTGCTCTGGCACACCCTAAGCTTCAGTGGAACCTCGTGATCAACTTTCTCCTTTTGCTTCAAGCGCATCTTCAATGGCTTAGAAGCACGCCTACACTCACATCTGTACGTTGACAGGATTTATTGAAACACCGTTTTGCGAAACTTGATTTCTCCGCTTGGTGTTAAGCGCGACTGTGACCAGTCAAGCGCATCTCTAAGTGACTTAAGCGCATCCTTACAAGTATGGCAATGACCTGGAAGGCTTAAAAACACTAAGAGATTAAACATATTAGTTTGTTATCATCAAAACACAGAGAAATACATTGAGCTTTAATATTCCTACCAAAGCTCAACTAACAATTTCCCCCTTTTTGATGATGACAAACTATATAACAGGTAAGCTCATATACTTTCATTAGTGATGAAATTGAAGACAACAAACATCAATTTAATCATATACACAGATTCGGAAATAGGTCGAAGTATCTTACCAAGTACCTTATCGACAGATTTCGAATTCCCCCTAAGTTCAAGCACGGTCTCAAACTTCCCCCTTAATCAAAGAAGGATGTACCTGTTTTCTTCCCCCTTTTGACATCATCGAAAAATTCAAGCGTAATCATACAGTCGGAAAGTTAGCAGGTGCGCTTCTCTAGGTTAAGATCAAAACAATACTGAGATAGTGAAAAAATCAAACAGAGAAGGCAAAGAAAATATCACATTAGCAAGACTCTCAGAGATATAAAAGTCAAGTGCATGCTTAGTAATTTCCAAACTGCCAAAAGTAGGGTCGGAATACTAGGGAGACTAGTTCAGAATACAAATAAACATAGTAGAGAGTAAGAAGCCCAGTAAATACGCTTTATAAGCGCAACCACCACACACAAGCAACAAAGTCGTTAATCAACTAGAGAACTTCATCACATGCGCTGATTCTTGTTGGTCCGCTCTGTGAGTGGGGAGATGCAGGGGAGAGACAAATGTATCACATTGAGACAAACATGAAGGTCAACAAACCTGGAGGGGGTGGCGACTTTTATGTTTAAGCGCAACCTTTTCCCTTACCAGAAGTACATAACAACGTCTCTAGATGTGCTTTCTTCTTGGGAGATTTGATGAAGTCTCTTCGCCCTGTGCATGAAGCATAATCAGCGATAATCGTGGCCACAGTACCTTTATGATCACCAAACTGAGAAAGGTTCTGAGCCACAAGCTCTTGGTCGACGGCAAGAAGCTTGAATATGATAGTGATGAAGCTCAATGTCGAATGTAACTATCTTCGTGTATGTATGTGATGTCCAGTGTCAAACTTACCAGCCACTATGCAGATAGTAAAATGAACGGGAAATGCACATTTCAAGTTGGGGACATTACAGCATTCAATCACTCAAGTAATATGTAATCGTATGTGCATATACATGTAGCATGGTAATTGAGGCTTTTTGTCACCAAATGAATACTTCTCTAATGTAGAGCTCAATAAAGGACGAGAGAAGCGTTACATCTAGTCAGGCTAGGGACACCTATTCAATGGATCATTTCTTAGGCATGTAAAATGGGTAGAAGACGATCACCATTGTCACGTTTTTGGCAATGAAGAGCATGCAATGACTGAGATTATATCAAATCGAGCTAAACTAGGAAGATACCTTAGAAGCGCAATCCGTTTGATAAACAACTACACAGAATGAGATGATTTAATCATTTAAGCGCATGCTACTAAAGTTCAAACATTGATATTATGCTTGCTAGTTCTAGTCAAATAGAGGAATACTTACAGTGCCATTGCCTTTAAGCTAATGGAGTTGCACGAAACCGAATTGAACCTGGAAGTTTAAGAAAGTCTATCGGTCAAGCGCTTGTGTAGGATATTCGCTATTTGCCCTTCTGAAGATATATAGTCAAGCTTGATGATCTTGCGCTTCAAATGATCACACAAAAAGTGTACACCGAGATATAAGCATGAATGGTGTACTGGTATGTCTCGTGATCTTTTCTTCCCTTTTGCCCTGAAGAAGTCTTGTGCTTCTTCCTTATGTTGAAATGAGAGTAGCCGTAGTGGATCGCTCATTACAAACAATCGCTAAACATGAATCTTCTACTCTTCATTTCATTCTGCATAGAAAAAGATCAATTTCTATGTTCCCTACGAAGCGCAAGCTTCGTGGGAACATTGTCCATAGCTATTGACTCGCTTGTTTTATGAACAGGCTCATAATAGCTAGGATCATTAAGATCAAGCACAATATGAGGTCGCGCTTTACGAAGCGCACCTATGTGCTTTAAAGCGCAACCGTTGTCAACATGTGAACGTTGATAACGTTGACGCTTGCCCTTGGATTTAGCCATTGGCTTATAGGGCTTAGTTGGGGTATGCGCTTGTTTCTTATACAAATGATGCGCTTTTGCCCCACGAAACCACTCTTTGGTTTCTGAAGGTTGTTCCTCAAGTACCTTAATCCTGCCCTTCAAATGAGAGTTTTCACTCTTGTAGGCAGTTAGGTCTTGTTCAAGTGATTTGATTTTAGAAAAGAAATCACTTGATAGAGGAGAGCTGGATTTAGAGGAAGATTCTTGGGGGTCATAACCCAATCCAGGTCTAGCTTTCACAAAGCCTGTTTGAGGGACAGACTTTGCTTCTACTAGCTTAGTAAGAATGTCAAGCTTTGATATGATCTGATCGAGCTTTACATCCTTGGTTGAGTCAGAGATTCTTTTCAACTCGCTTTCATGACAACGCTCACAGGATTTTGTCAAGAGAGTGGGGTTGTCATGTAAGCACTTGGAAAGCTCAACTACTTCTTCCTTAGAACTATTAAGTTCATCCAGAAGTCCCCTAGCTTCATCAGCTAGTGACTTATGATCAACCATTAATTCTTTTAAAAGATTGATAAGGTTGCGCTTGGGTAAGATTTCATAGTTAAGATCCGTTACCTCAACATCAGAGCTAGAGTCTGAGTCTGATCTACTACCAGCCATCAAGCAGACACCAGCTTGCGCTCCATCATCCGAATCTCCATCAGATTCACCCCAGAGTGAAACAAAAGCTTGTTTAGGAGGGGGTTGTTGGTCGGTGGAGCTTGCGCTTGGATTCACCTTTAGATGAGGACATGCTTTAGCAAGATGTCCCTTCTCGTTGCAGTTGAAACAGGTGAACTCCTTGGGGTCGCGCTGCTTGTAGGTAGGATCGCGCTTATTGAAACCACCCTGTTTCTTGAAAAATTTCTTCACAACCTTAGTCATCATAGCGACGTCCTTATCATCGTCGTCTTCTCCTTCTTCATCATTTTCAAGCTTTTTGAGTACACGTGAAAGCTTGAGCGCTATCCCTCTTGTTTCTTGGATTGAGTGCTTTTCCTCGTTGTTCTTGATTTCCTGCACTTTAAATTTACCTGCAAGAACAGAGATAGGCAAATCTCGGGTTTCCTTGGACTGAAGAAGAATTTGCTTGAGGGTTGTATACTTTGAGTTCACTCCATGAATGAACGCCATAGAATACTCCCAAGCTTTCTTCTCCATTCCAGCAGAAAGCATCTTGTCATACAGGATTTGACACCGAGAATGATAATCAGAGACGAGCTCATTTTCCCCCATTCGAATGGAGCAAAACTCGCGATTAAGCTCAAAGATACGGTTGTCCTTCATATCATCACTGCCAGAGTGCATGTTTATAATAGCTTTCCACATAGCTTGAGCAGTGGGAAGGGACATTACCTTGTCTATATCTTTCCGTGAAAGAGCATTAAGAATGAGCTGTCGCGCTTTAGCATTCTTCTCCATAAGTTGGTACTCTTTTGCTTCCCATTTTGAGTCATCCGTCTCGGAGATCTTCTCATCACCCTTTTCAATAATCTTCCAGCACTGATAGTCGGTTTGCTGGATGTAGTTCTTCGTCATAGTGAGCCACCATTCAAGTTCGCCTTCAATAAGGACATGGGGCTTGGCGAGAGAAATACCGAGGTTGAAGCTGGCCATTGTTCTAGACTTGAGAATCCTTTTGAACCTGTAAAAGGATTAGTGCAAATAGGCAAACCTCGCTCTGATACCAATTGTTGGAAATAACACGTTACCAAAGTAGAAAATACGTGTTTTGATCAGCTATTGTCTTTTGTCTCTAAGGTTCATTAAGCCTTAGATGCGCTTCACTAGTATTGAATTGCGCTTTCGATACTTGAGATGCGTTTGACCAATGTAGGACACTTAGTAATGAATTTACTAATATCCTTTAAGTGCGGAAGTGGTCAGACGACAATAAAGCGCGCTTTAAGTTATTAAAGCGCACTTCTATTTGCACACAACACAAGAGTTTTTTCCAAGGTGAGAACCCTAAGCCACTAATTGACTCGGGATAAAACTCACCACTAATTTTGTATTGATTGAATAGGGTTACAATCTCTTGCTTCAACACGAGAAGCTCACTTGTAAGCTTTCTCCTCACAATACAACCAATCAGCTCAAGAACAAATGGCTCTACACTCTCTCTGAATACAAACCTGAGTAATCAATCTAAGCACCCCTAGCTTTCCCTATGAACTACTCACTTTGTATTACAGCTTCGAAATCCCTCTGATCCCCTTGCCTCTAGAGTGAATGCTATAGTCCTCTATTTATACAAAAACCTTAAGCTACCCTTGCTTAATTCCTTGTAACAAACTAGAAGACTAAGCAATAGCCACCTCATCAATCCGTGTGCCTTGATAACTTCACCAGAATTAATCAACGGCTTGGAGTGATTTGGTTTTGTTCTCCATGTGTTGATCCACGCCACATAAGCAATCCGTGTGCTTTAAGCTCTAACAAACTCTTGCCACGCTGGCAATCCCTGGAGTGGCGTCACAAAGAGTGTAAAGTTCTTCTCGCACCTTCCTGTGCACGCAACTTGCACTCTCCCGCTTTACCAGCCTTCGAAGCGTCTAGATTTGTTCTCCTGTGCTCTGGCACACCCTAAGCTTCAGTGGAACCTCGTGATCAACTTTCTCCTTTTGCTTCAAGCGCATCTTCAATGGCTTAGAAGCACGCCTACACTCACATCTGTACGTTGACAGGATTTATTGAAACACCGTTTTGCGAAACTTGATTTCTCCGCTTGGTGTTAAGCGCGACTGTGACCAGTCAAGCGCATCTCTAAGTGACTTAAGCGCATCCTTACAAGTATGGCAATGACCTGGAAGGCTTAAAAACACTAAGAGATTAAACATATTAGTTTGTTATCATCAAAACACAGAGAAATACATTGAGCTTTAATATTCCTACCAAAGCTCAACTAACACACAATATCAGGTCGAGACGTTGTCAGGTACATCAATGAGCCCACCATGACATGGTAGTTGATCTCATCCACCTTTTTCCCAATCAAATTTGCTTGAAGCTTGGTAGTTGTGGAGATAGGAGTATGGAAGGGCTTCCTACTCTCCATCTTGAACTTCTTGAGTATCTCCCTGAGATACTTCTGCTAGTGAATAAGGGTGCCTTCTTCCTTTTTAACTACTTGCAATCCAAGGAAGAAAGTGAACTCACAAATTAAGCTCATGTTGAACCTAGAGCTCATTGTGTCCTTGAAATGGTTGATGAGAGACACATTGGTGGTG
>NW_027366177.1:0-79143 GCF_046119375.1 Phyllobates terribilis
CAATTCTGAAATTTTTTGCTTTTTCCTGCTAATCCTAGCATGATAAAGAAGATTCAAAGAGAGTGAGATGCCAGCTCCTTTCATTCAGTCAGTAGCTTCAAACATTTCTGGTATATGAAAAACATGTTTTTCAATGGCAAAAATCAATGAATATTGTAAATGCACAAACAGTAATATCTCAACATTGCACGGTGCAATTCTGAAATTTTTAGCTTTTTCCTGTTAATCCTAGCATGATAAAGAAGATTCAAAGAGAGTGAGATGCCAGCTCCTTTCATTCAGTCAGTAGCCTCAAACATTTCTGGTATATGAAAAACATGTTTTTCAATGGCAAAAATCAATGAATATTGTAAATGCACAAACAGTAATATCTCCACATTGCAAGGTGCAATTCTGAAATTTTTTGCTTTTTCCTGTTAATCCTAGCATGATAAAGAAGATTCAAAGAGAGTGAGATGCCAGCTCCTTTCATTCAGTCAGTAGCTTCAAACATTTCTGGTATATGAAAAACATGTTTTTCAATGGCAAAAATCAATGAATATTGTAAATGCACAAACAGTAATATCTCCACATTGCAAGGTGCAATTCTGAAATTTTTTGCTTTTTCCTGCTAATCCTAGCATGATAAAGAAGATTCAAAGAGAGTGAGATGCCAGCTCCTTTCATTCAGTCAGTAGCTTCAAACATTTCTGGTATATGAAAAACATGTTTTTCAATGGCAAAAATCAATGAATATTGTAAATGCACAAACAGTAATATCTCCACATTGCACGGTGCAATTCTGAAATTTTTAGCTTTTTCCTGTTAATCCTAGCATGATAAAGAAGATTCAAAGAGAGTGAGATGCCAGCTCCTTTCATTCAGTCAGTAGCTTCAAACATTTCTGGTATATGAAAAACATGTTTTTCAATGGCAAAAATCAATGAATATTGTAAATGCACAAACAGTAATATCTCCACATTGCAAGGTGCAATTCTGAAATTTTTTGCTTTTTCCTGCTAATCCTAGCATGATAAAGAAGATTCAAAGAGAGTGAGATGCCAGCTCCTTTCATTCAGTCAGTAGCTTCAAACATTTCTGGTATATGAAAAACATGTTTTTCAATGGCAAAAATCAATGAATATTGTAAATGCACAAACAGTAATATCTCCACATTGCACGGTGCAATTATGAAATTTTTAGCTTTTTCCTGTTAATCCTAGCATGATAAAGAAGATTCAAAGAGAGTGAGATGCCAGCTCCTTTCATTCAGTCAGTAGCTTCAAACATTTCTGGTATATGAAAAACATGTTTTTCAATGGCAAAAATCAATGAATATTGTAAATGCACAAACAGTAATAACTCCACATTGCAAGGTGCAATTCTGAAATTTTTTGCTTTTTCCTGCTAATCCTAGCATGATAAAGAAGATTCAAAGAGAGTGAGATGCCAGCTCCTTTCATTCAGTCAGTAGCTTCAAACATTTCTGGTATATGAAAAACATGTTTTTCAATGGCAAAAATCAATGAATATTGTAAATGCACAAACAGTAATATCTCAACATTGCACGGTGCAATTCTGAAATTTTTAGCTTTTTCCTGTTAATCCTAGCATGATAAAGAAGATTCAAAGAGAGTGAGATGCCAGCTCCTTTCATTCAGTCAGTAGCTTCAAACATTTCTGGTATATGAAAAACGTTTTTCAATGGCAAAAATCAATGAATATTGTAAATGCACAAACAGTAATATCTCCACATTGCAAGGTGCAATTCTGAAATTTTTTGCTTTTTCCTGTTAATCCTAGCATGATAAAGAAGATTCAAAGAGAGTGAGATGCCAGCTCCTTTCATTCAGTCAGTAGCTTCAAACATTTCTGGTATATGAAAAACATGTTTTTCAATGGCAAAAATCAATGAATATTGTAAATGCACAAACAGTAATATCTCCACATTGCAAGGTGCAATTCTGAAATTTTTTGCTTTTTCCTGCTCCTCTTAGCATGATAAAGAAGATTCAAAGAGAGTGAGATGCCAGCTCCTTTCATTCAGTCAGTAGCTTCAATCATTTCTGGACGTTTTTCAATGGCAAAAATCAATGAATATTGTAAATGCACAAACAGTAATTTCTCCGCATTGCAAGGTGCAATTCTGAAATTTTTTGCTTTTTCCTGCTCCTCTTAGCATGGTAAAGAAGACTCAAAGAGAGTGAGATGCCAGCTCCTTTCATTCAGTCAGTAGCTTCAATCATTTCTGGACGTTTTTCAACGGCAAAAATCAATGAATATTGTAGATGCACAAACAGTAATTTCTCCGCATTGCAAGGTGCAATTCTGAAATTTTTTGCTTTTTCCTGCTCCTCTTAGCATGATAAAGAAGATTCAAAGAGACTGAGATGCCAGCTCCTTTCATTCAGTCAGTAGCTTCAATCATTTCTGGACGTTTTTCAATGGCAAAAATCAATGAATATTGTAAATGCACAAACAGTAATTTCTCCGCATTGCAAGGTGCAATTCTGAAATTTTTTGCTTTTTCCTGTTAATCCTAGCATGATAAAGAAGATTCAAAGAGAGTGAGATGCCAGCTCCTTTCATTCAGTCAGTAGCCTCAAACATTTCTGGTATATGAAAAACATGTTTTTCAATGGCAAAAATCAATGAATATTGTAAATGCACAAACAGTAATATCTCCACATTGCAAGGTGCAATTCTGAAATTTTTTGCTTTTTCCTGTTAATCCTAGCATGATAAAGAAGATTCAAAGAGAGTGAGATGCCAGCTCCTTTCATTCAGTCAGTAGCTTCAAACATTTCTGGTATATGAAAAACATGTTTTTCAATGGCAAAAATCAATGAATATTGTAAATGCACAAACAGTAATATCTCCACATTGCAAGGTGCAATTCTGAAATTTTTTGCTTTTTCCTGCTAATCCTAGCATGATAAAGAAGATTCAAAGAGAGTGAGATGCCAGCTCCTTTCATTCAGTCAGTAGCTTCAAACATTTCTGGTATATGAAAAACATGTTTTTCAATGGCAAAAATCAATGAATATTGTAAATGCACAAACAGTAATATCTCCACATTGCACGGTGCAATTCTGAAATTTTTAGCTTTTTCCTGTTAATCCTAGCATGATAAAGAAGATTCAAAGAGAGTGAGATGCCAGCTCCTTTCATTCAGTCAGTAGCTTCAAACATTTCTGGTATATGAAAAACATGTTTTTCAATGGCAAAAATCAATGAATATTGTAAATGCACAAACAGTAATATCTCCACATTGCAAGGTGCAATTCTGAATTTTTTTGCTTTTTCCTGCTAATCCTAGCATGATAAAGAAGATTCAAAGAGAGTGAGATGCCAGCTCCTTTCATTCAGTCAGTAGCTTCAAACATTTCTGGTATATGAAAAACATGTTTTTCAATGGCAAAAATCAATGAATATTGTAAATGCACAAACAGTAATATCTCCACATTGCAAGGTGCAATTCTGAATTTTTTTGCTTTTTCCTGCTAATCCTAGCATGATAAAGAAGATTCAAAGAGAGTGAGATGCCAGCTCCTTTCATTCAGTCAGTAGCTTCAAACATTTCTGGTATATGAAAAACATGTTTTTCAATGGCAAAAATCAATGAATATTGTAAATGCACAAACAGTAATATCTCCACATTGCACGGTGCAATTATGAAATTTTTAGCTTTTTCCTGTTAATCCTAGCATGATAAAGAAGATTCAAAGAGAGTGAGATGCCAGCTCCTTTCATTCAGTCAGTAGCTTCAAACATTTCCGGTATATGAAAAACATGTTTTTCAATGGCAAAAATCAATGAATATTGTAAATGCACAAACAGTAATAACTCCACATTGCAAGGTGCAATTCTGAAATTTTTTGCTTTTTCCTGCTAATCCTAGCATGATAAAGAAGATTCAAAGAGAGTGAGATGCCAGCTCCTTTCATTCAGTCAGTAGCTTCAAACATTTCTGGTATATGAAAAACATGTTTTTCAATGGCAAAAATCAATGAATATTGTAAATGCACAAACAGTAATATCTCAACATTGCACGGTGCAATTCTGAAATTTTTAGCTTTTTCCTGTTAATCCTAGCATGATAAAGAAGATTCAAAGAGAGTGAGATGCCAGCTCCTTTCATTCAGTCAGTAGCTTCAAACATTTCTGGTATATGAAAAACGTTTTTCAATGGCAAAAATCAATGAATATTGTAAATGCACAAACAGTAATATCTCCACATTGCAAGGTGCAATTCTGAAATTTTTTGCTTTTTCCTGTTAATCCTAGCATGATAAAGAAGATTCAAAGAGAGTGAGATGCCAGCTCCTTTCATTCAGTCAGTAGCTTCAAACATTTCTGGTATATGAAAAACATGTTTTTCAATGGCAAAAATCAATGAATATTGTAAATGCACAAACAGTAATATCTCCACATTGCAAGGTGCAATTCTGAAATTTTTTGCTTTTTCCTGCTCCTCTTAGCATGATAAAGAAGATTCAAAGAGAGTGAGATGCCAGCTCCTTTCATTCAGTCAGTAGCTTCAATCATTTCTGGACGTTTTTCAATGGCAAATATCAATGAATATTGTAAATGCACAAACAGTAATTTCTCCGCATTGCAAGGTGCAATTCTGAAATTTTTTGCTTTTTCCTGCTCCTCTTAGCATGGTAAAGAAGACTCAAAGAGAGTGAGATGCCAGCTCCTTTCATTCAGTCAGTAGCTTCAATCATTTCTGGACGTTTTTCAACGGCAAAAATCAATGAATATTGTAGATGCACAAACAGTAATTTCTCCGCATTGCAAGGTGCAATTCTGAAATTTTTTGCTTTTTCCTGCTCCTCTTAGCATGATAAAGAAGATTCAAAGAGACTGAGATGCCAGCTCCTTTCATTCAGTCAGTAGCTTCAATCATTTCTGGACGTTTTTCAATGGCAAAAATCAATGAATATTGTAAATGCACAAACAGTAATTTCTCCGCATTGCAAGGTGCAATTCTGAAATTTTTTGCTTTTTCCTGCTCCTCTTAGCATGATAAAGAAGATTCAAAGAGAGTGAGATGCCAGCTCCTTTCATTCAGTCAGTAGCTTCAATCATTTCTGGATGTTTTTCAATGGCAAAAATCAATGAATATTGTAAATGCACAAACAGTAATTTCTCCGCATTGCAAGGTGCAATTCTGAAATTTTTTGCTTTTTCCTGCTCCTCTTAGCATGATAAAGAAGATTCAAAGAGAGTGAGATGCCAGCTCCTTTCATTCAGTCAGTAGCTTCAAACATTTCTGGTATATGAAAAACATGTTTTTCAATGGCAAAAATCAATGAATATTGTAAATGCACAAACAGTAATATCTCCACATTGCAAGGTGCAATTCTGAAATTTTTTGCTTTTTCCTGCTAATCCTAGCATGATAAAGAAGATTCAAAGAGAGTGAGATGCCAGCTCCTTTCATTCAGTCAGTAGCTTCAAACATTTCTGGTATATGAAAAACATGTTTTTCAATGGCAAAAATCAATGAATATTGTAAATGCACAAACAGTAATATCTCCACATTGCACGGTGCAATTATGAAATTTTTAGCTTTTTCCTGTTAATCCTAGCATGATAAAGAAGATTCAAAGAGAGTGAGATGCCAGCTCCTTTCATTCAGTCAGTAGCTTCAAACATTTCTGGTATATGAAAAACATGTTTTTCAATGGCAAAAATCAATGAATATTGTAAATGCACAAACAGTAATATCTCCACATTGCAAGGTGCAATTCTGAAATTTTTTGCTTTTTCCTGCTAATCCTAGCATGATAAAGAAGATTCAAAGAGAGTGAGATGCCAGCTCCTTTCATTCAGTCAGTAGCTTCAAACATTTCTGGTATATGAAAAACATGTTTTTCAATGGCAAAAATCAATGAATATTGTAAATGCACAAACAGTAATATCTCAACATTGCACGGTGCAATTCTGAAATTTTTAGCTTTTTCCTGTTAATCCTAGCATGATAAAGAAGATTCAAAGAGAGTGAGATGCCAGCTCCTTTCATTCAGTCAGTAGCCTCAAACATTTCTGGTATATGAAAAACATGTTTTTCAATGGCAAAAATCAATGAATATTGTAAATGCACAAACAGTAATATCTCCACATTGCAAGGTGCAATTCTGAAATTTTTTGCTTTTTCCTGTTAATCCTAGCATGATAAAGAAGATTCAAAGAGAGTGAGATGCCAGCTCCTTTCATTCAGTCAGTAGCTTCAAACATTTCTGGTATATGAAAAACATGTTTTTCAATGGCAAAAATCAATGAATATTGTAAATGCACAAACAGTAATATCTCCACATTGCAAGGTGCAATTCTGAAATTTTTTGGTTTTTCCTGCTAATCCTAGCATGATAAAGAAGATTCAAAGAGAGTGAGATGCCAGCTCCTTTCATTCAGTCAGTAGCTTCAAACATTTCTGGTATATGAAAAACATGTTTTTCAATGGCAAAAATCAATGAATATTGTAAATGCACAATTCTGAAATTTTTTGCTTTTTCCTGCTCCTCTTAGCATGATAAAGAAGATTCAAAGAGAGTGAGATGCCAGCTCCTTTCATTCAGTCAGTAGCTTCAAACATTTCTGGTATATGAATAACATGATGTTTTTCAATGGCAAAAATCAATGAATATTGTAAATGCACAAACAGTAATTTCTCCGCATTGCAAGGTGCAATTCTGAAATTTTTTGCCTTTTCCTGCTCCTCTTAGCATGATAAAGAAGATTCAAAGAGAGTGAGATGCCAGCTCCTTTCATTCAGTCAGTAGCTTCAATCATTTCTGGACGTTTTTCAATGGCAAAAATCAATGAATATTGTAAATGCACAAACAGTAATTTCTCCGCATGGCAAGGTGCAATTCTGAAATTTTTTGCTTTTTCCTGCTCCTCTTAGCATGATAAAGAAGATTCAAAGAGAGTGAGATGCCAGCTCCTTTCATTCAGTCAGTAGCTTCAAACATTTCTGGTATATGAATAACATGATGTTTTTCAATGGCAAAAATCAATGAATATTGTAAATGCACAAACAGTAATTTCTCCGCATTGCAAGGTGCAATTCTGAAATTTTTTGCTTTTTCCTGCTCCTCTTAGCATGATAAAGAAGATTCAAAGAGAGTGAGATGCCAGCTCCTTTCATTCAGTCAGTAGCTTCAATCATTTCTGGACGTTTTTCAATGGCAAAAATCAATGAATATTGTAAATGCACAAACAGTAATTTCTCCGCATTGCAAGGTGCAATTCTGAAATTTTTTGCTTTTTCCTGCTCCTCTTAGCATGATAAAGAAGATTCAAAGAGAGTGAGATGCCAGCTCCTTTCATTCAGTCAGTAGCTTCAATCATTTCTGGTATATGAATAACATGATGTTTTTCAATGGCAAAAATCAATGAATATTGTAAATGCACAAACAGTAATTTCTCCGCATTGCAAGGTGCAATTCTGAAATTTTTTGCTTTTTCCTGCTCCTCTTAGCATGATAAAGAAGATTCAAAGAGAGTGAGATGCCAGCTCCTTTCATTCAGTCAGTAGCTTCAATCATTTCTGGACGTTTTTCAATGGCAAAAATCAATGAATATTGTAAATGCACAAACAGTAATTTCTCCGCATTGCAAGGTGCAATTCTGAAATTTTTTGCTTTTTCCTGCTCCTTTTAGCATGATAAAGAAGATTCAAAGAGAGTGACATGCCAGCTCCTTTCATTCAGTCAGTAGCTTCAAACATTTCTGGTATATGAATAACATGATGTTTTTCAATGGCAAAAATCAATGAATATTGTAAATGCACAAACAGTAATTTCTCCGCATTGCAAGGAGCAATTCTGAATTTTTTTGCATTTTCCTGCTCCTCTTAGCATGATAAAGAAGATTCAAAGAGAGTGAGATGCCAGCTCCTTTCATTCAGTCAGTAGCTTCAATCATTTCTGGACGTTTTTCAATGGCAAAAATCAATGAATATTGTAAATGCACAAACAGTAATTTCTCCGCATTGCAAGGTGCAATTCTGAAATTTTTTGCTTTTTCCTGCTCCTCTTAGCATGATAAAGAAGATTCAAAGAGAGTGAGATGCCAGCTCCTTTCATTCAGTCAGTAGCTTCAAACATTTCTGGACGTTTTTCAATGGCAAAAATCAATGAATATTGTAAATGCACAAACAGTAATTTCTCCGCATTGCAAGGTGCAATTCTGAAATTTTTTGCTTTTTCCTGCTCCTCTTAGCATGATAAAGAAGATTCAAAGAGAGTGAGATGCCAGCTCCTTTCATTCAGTCAGTAGCTTCAATCATTTCTGGTATATGAATAACATGATGTTTAACAATGGCAAAAATCAATGAATATTGTAAATGCACAAATAGTAATTTCTCCGCATTGCAAGGTGCAATTCTGAAATTTTTTGCTTTTTCCTGCTCCTCTTAGCATGATAAAGAAGATTCAAAGAGAGTGAGATGCCAGCTCCTTTCATTCAGTCAGTAGCTTCAATCATTTCTGGATGTTTTTCAATGGCAAAAATCAATGAATATTGTAAATGCACAAACAGTAATTTCTCCGCATTGCAAGGTGCAATTCTGAAATTTTTTGCTTTTTCCTGCTCCTCTTAGCATGATAAAGAAGATTCAAAGAGAGTGAGATGCCAGCTCCTTTCATTCAGTCAGTAGCTTCAATCATTTCTGGACGTTTTTCAACGGCAAAAATCAATGAATATTGTAAATGCACAAACAGTAATTTCTCCGCATTGCAAGGTGCAATTCTGAAATTTTTTGCTTTTTCCTGCTCCTCTTAGCATGGTAAAGAAGATTCAAAGAGAGTGAGATGCCAGCTCCTTTCATTCAGTCAGTAGCTTCAATCATTTCTGGACGTTTTTCAATGGCAAAAATCAATGAATATTGTAAATGCACAAACAGTAATTTCTCCGCATTGCAAGGTGCAATTCTGAAATTTTTTGCTTTTTCCTGCTCCTCTTAGCATGATAAAGAAGATTCAAACAGAGTGAGATGCCAGCTCCTTTCATTCAGTCAGTAGCTTCAATCATTTCTGGACGTTTTTCAATGGCAAAAATCAATGAATATTGTAAATGCACAAACAGTAATTTCTCCTTATTGCAAGGTGCAATTCTGAAATTTTTTGCTTTTTCCTGCTCCTCTTAGCATGATAAAGAAGATTCAAAGAGAGTGAGATGCCAGCTCCTTTCATTCAGTCAGTAGCTTCAATCATTTCTGGACGTTTTTCAATGGCAAAAATCAATGAATATTGTAAATGCACAAGCAGTAATTTCTCCGCATTGCAAGGTGCAATTCTGAAATTTTTTGCTTTTTCCTGCTCCTCTTAGCATGATAAAGAAGATTCAAAGAGACTGAGATGCCAGCTCCTTTCATTCAGTCAGTAGCTTCAATCATTTCTGGACGTTTTTCAATGGCAAAAATCAATGAATATTGTAAATGCACAAACAGTAATTTCTCCGCATTGCAAGGTGCAATTCTGAAATTTTTTACTTTTTCCTGCTCATCTTAGCATGAAAAAGAAGATTCAAAGAGAGTGAGATGCCAGCTCCTTTCATTCAGTCAGTAGCTTCAATCATTTCTGGTATATGAATAACATGATGTTTTTCAATGGCAAAAATCAATGAATATTGTAAATGCACAAACAGTAATTTCTCCGCATTGCAAGGTGCAATTCTGAAATTTTTTGCTTTTTCCTGCTCCTCTTAGCATGATAAAGAAGATTCAAAGAGAGTGAGATGCCAGCTCCTTTCATTCAGTCAGTAGCTTCAATCATTTCTGGACGTTTTTCAAAGGCAAAAATCAATGAATATTGTAAATGCACAAACAGTAATTTCTCCGCATTGCAAGGTGCAATTCTGAAATTTTTTGCTTTTTCCTGCTCCTCTTAGCATGATAAAGAAGATTCAAAGAGAGTGAGATGCCAGCTCCTTTCATTCAGTCAGTAGCTTCAATCATTTCTGGTATATGAATAACATGATGTTTTTCAATGGCAAAAATCAATGAATATTGTAAATGCACAAACAGTAATTTCTCCGCATTGCAAGGTGCAATTCTGAAATTTTTTGCTTTTTCCTGCTCCTCTTAGCATGATAAAGAAGATTCAAAGAGAGTGAGATGCCAGCTCCTTTCATTCAGTCAGTAGCTTCAAACATTTCTGGACGTTTTTCAATGGCAAAAATCAATGAATATTGTAAATGCACAAACAGTAATTTCTCCGCATTGCAAGGTGCAATTCTGAAATTTTTTGCTTTTTCCTGCTCCTCTTATCATGATAAAGAAGATTCAAAGAGAGTGAGATGCCAGCTCCTTTCATTCAGTCAGTAGCTTCAATCATTTCTGGTATATGAATAACATGATGTTTAACAATGGCAAAAATCAATGAATATTGTAAATGCACAAACAGTAATTTCTCCGCATTGCAAGGTGCAATTCTGAAATTTTTTGCTTTTTCCTGCTCCTCTTAGCATGATAAAGAAGATTCAAAGAGAGTGAGATGCCAGCTCCTTTCATTCAGTCAGTAGCTTCAATCATTTCTGGATGTTTTTCAATGGCAAAAATCAATAAATATTGTAAATGCACAAACAGTAATTTCTCCGCATTGCAAGGTGCAATTCTGAAATTTTTTGCTTTTTCCTGCTCCTCTTAGCATGATAAAGAAGATTCAAAGAGAGTGAGATGCCAGCTCCTTTCATTCAGTCAGTAGCTTCAATCATTTCTGGACGTTTTTCAACGGCAAAAATCAATGAATATTGTAAATGCACAAACAGTAATTTCTCCGCATTGCAAGGTGCAATTCTGAAATTTTTTGCTTTTTCCTGCTCCTCTTAGCATGATAAAGAAGATTCAAAGAGAGTGAGATGCCAGCTCCTTTCATTCAGTCAGTAGCTTCAATCATTTCTGGACGTTTTTCAATGGCAAAAATCAATGAATATTGTAAATGCACAAGCAGTAATTTCTCCGCATTGCAAGGTGCAATTCTGAAATTTTTTGCTTTTTCCTGCTCCTCTTAGCATGATAAAGAAGATTCAAAGAGACTGAGATGCCAGCTCCTTTCATTCAGTCAGTAGCTTCAATCATTTCTGGACGTTTTTCAATGGCAAAAATCAATGAATATTGTAAATGCACAAACAGTAATTTCTCCGCATTGCAAGGTGCAATTCTGAAATTTTTTACTTTTTCCTGCTCCTCTTAGCATGAAAAAGAAGATTCAAAGAGAGTGAGATGCCAGCTCCTTTCATTCAGTCAGTAGCTTCAATCATTTCTGGTATATGAATAACATGATGTTTTTCAATGGCAAAAATCAATGAATATTGTAAATGCACAAACAGTAATTTCTCCGCATTGCAAGGTGCAATTCTGAATTTTTTTGCTTTTTCCTGCTCCTCTTAGCATGATAAAGAAGATTCAAAGAGAGTGAGATGCCAGCTCCTTTCATTCAGTCAGTAGCTTCAATCATTTCTGGACGTTTTTCAATGGCAAAAATCAATGAATATTGTAAATGCACAAACAGTAATTTCTCCGCATTGCAAGGTGCAATTCTGAAATTTTTTGCTTTTTCCTGCTCCTCTTAGCATGATAAAGAAGATTCAAAGAGAGTGAGATGCCAGCTCCTTTCATTCAGTCAGTAGCTTCAATCATTTCTGGTATATGAATAACATGATGTTTTTCAATGGCAAAAATAATGAATATTGTAAATGCACAAACAGTAATTTCTCCGCATTGCAAGGTGCAATTCTGAAATTTTTTGCTTTTTCCTGCTCCTCTTAGCATGATAAAGAAGATTCAAAGAGAGTGAGATGCCAGCTCCTTTCATTCAGTCAGTAGCTTCAATCATTTCTGGTATATGAATAACATGATGTTTTTCAATGGCAAAAATCAATGAATATTGTAAATGCACAAACAGTAATTTCTCCGCATTGCAAGGTGCAATTCTGAAATTTTTTGCCTTTTCCTGCTCCTCTTAGCATGATAAAGAAGATTCAAAGAGAGTGAGATGCCAGCTCCTTTCATTCAGTCAGTAGCTTCAATCATTTCTGGACGTTTTTCAATGGCAAAAATCAATGAATATTGTAAATGCACAAACAGTAATTTCTCCGCATTGCAAGGTGCAATTCTGAAATTTTTTGCTTTTTCCTGCTCCTCTTAGCATGATAAAGAAGATTCAAAGAGAGTGAGATGCCAGCTCCTTTCATTCAGTCAGTAGCTTCAAACATTTCTGGTATATGAATAACATGATGTTTTTCAATGGCAAAAATCAATGAATATTGTAAATGCACAAACAGTAATTTCTCCGCATTGCAAGGTGCAATTCTGAAATTTTTTGCTTTTTCCTGCCCCTCTTAGCATGATAAAGAAGATTCAAAGAGAGTGAGATGCCAGCTCCTTTCATTCAGTCAGTAGCTTCAATCATTTCTGGACGTTTTTCAATGGCAAAAATCAATGAATATTGTAAATGCACAAACAGTAATTTCTCCGCATTGCAAGGTGCAATTCTGAAATTTTTTGCTTTTTCCTGCTCCTCTTAGCATGATAAAGAAGATTCAAAGAGAGTGAGATGCCAGCTCCTTTCATTCAGTCAGTAGCTTCAATCATTTCTGGACGTTTTTCAATGGCAAAAATCAATGAATATTGTAAATGTACAAACTGCAATTTCTCCGCATTGCAAGGTGCAATTCTGAAATTTTTTGCTTTTTCCTGCTCCTCTTAGCATGATAAAGAAGATTCAAAGAGAGTGAGATGCCAGCTCCTTTCATTCAGTCAGTAGCTTCAATCATTTCTGGTATATGAATAACATGATGTTTTTCAATGGCAAAAATCAATGAATATTGTAAATGCACAAACAGTAATTTCTCCGCATTGCAAGGTGCAATTCTGAAATTTTTTGCTTTTTCCTGCTCCTCTTAGCATGATAAAGAAGATTCAAAGAGAGTGAGATGCCAGCTCCTTTCATTCAGTCAGTAGCTTCAATCATTTCTGGACGTTTTTCAATGGCAAAAATCATTGAATATTGTAAATGCACAAACAGTAATTTCTCCGCATTGCAAGGTGCAATTCTGAAATTTTTTACTTTTTCCTGCTCCTCTTAGCATGATAAAGAAGATTCAAAGAGAGTTAGATGCCAGCTCCTTTCATTCAGTCAGTAGCTTCAATCATTTCTGGTATATGAATAACATGATGTTTTTCAATCGCAAAAATCAATGAATATTGTAAATGCACAAACAGTAATTTCTCCGCATTGCAAGGTGCAATTCTGAAATGTTTTGCTTTTTCCTGCTCCTCTTAGCATGATAAAGAAGATTCAAAGAGAGTGAGATGCCAGCTCCTTTCATTCAGTCAGTAGCTTCAATCATTTCTGGACGTTTTTCAATGGCAAAAATCAATGAATATTGTAAATGCACAAACAGTAATTTCTCCGCATTGCAAGGTGCAATTCTGAAATTTTTTGCTTTTTCCTGCTCCTCTTAGCATGACAAAGAAGATTCAAAGAGAGTGAGATGCCAGATCCTTTCCTTCAGTCAGTAGCTTCAATCATTTCTGGTATATGAATAACATGATGTTTTTCAATGGCAAAAATCAATGAATTTTGTAAATGCACAAACAGTAATTTCTCCGCATTGCAAGGCGCAATTCTGAAATTTTTTGCTTTTTCCTGCTCCTCTTAGCATGATAAAGAAGATTCAAAGAGAGTGAGATGCCAGCTCCTTTCATTCAGTCAGTAGCTTCAATCATTTCTGGACATTTTTCAATGGCAAAAATCAATGAATATTGTAAATGCACAAACAGTAATTTCTCCGCATTGCAAGGTGCAATTCTGAAATTTTTTGCTTTTTCCTGCTCCTCTTAGCATGATAAAGAAGATTCAAAGAGAGTGAGATGCCAGCTCCTTTCATTCAGTCAGTAGCTTCAATCATTTCTGGACGTTTTTCAATGGCAAAAATCAATGAATATTGTAAATGCACAAACAGTAATTTCTCCGCATTGCAAGGTGCAATTCTGAAATTTTTTGCTTTTTCCTGCTCCTCTTAGCATGATAAAGAAGATTCAAAGAGAGTGAGATGCCAGCTCCTTTCATTCAGTCAGTAGCTTCAATCATTTCTGGACGTTTTTCAATGGCAAAAATCATTGAATATTGTAAATGCACAAACAGTAATTTCTCCGCATTGCAAGGTGCAATTCTGAAATTTTTTACTTTTTCCTGCTCCTCTTAGCATGATAAAGAAGATTCAAAGAGAGTGAGATGCCAGCTCCTTTCATTCAGTCAGTAGCTTCAATCATTTCTGGTATATGAATAACATGATGTTTTTCAATCGCAAAAATCAATGAATATTGTAAATGCACAAACAGTAATTTCTCCGCATTGCAAGGTGCAATTCTGAAATGTTTTGCTTTTTCCTGCTCCTCTTAGCATGATAAAGAAGATTCAAAGAGAGTGAGATGCCAGCTCCTTTCATTCAGTCAGTAGCTTCAATCATTTCTGGACGTTTTTCAATGGCAAAAATCAATGAATATTGTAAATGCACAAACAGTAATTTCTCCGCATTGCAAGGTGCAATTCTGAAATTTTTTGCTTTTTCCTGCTCCTCTTAGCATGACAAAGAAGATTCAAAGAGAGTGAGATGCCAGATCCTTTTCTTCAGTCAGTAGCTTCAATCATTTCTGGTATATGAATAACATGATGTTTTTCAATGGCAAAAATCAATGAATTTTGTAAATGCACAAACAGTAATTTCTCCGCATTGCAAGGCGCAATTCTGAAATTTTTTGCTTTTTCCTGCTCCTCTTAGCATGATAAAGAAGATTCAAAGAGAGTGAGATGCCAGCTCCTTTCATTCAGTCAGTAGCTTCAATCATTTCTGGACATTTTTCAATGGCAAAAATCAATGAATATTGTAAATGCACAAACAGTAATTTCTCCGCATTGCAAGGTGCAATTCTGAAATTTTTTGCTTTTTCCTGCTCCTCTTAGCATGATAAAGAAGATTCAAAGAGAGTGAGATGCCAGCTCCTTTCATTCAGTCAGTAGCTTCAATCATTTCTGGACGTTTTTCAATGGCAAAAATCAATGAATATTGTAAATGCACAAACAGTAATTTCTCCGCATTGCAAGGTGCAATTCTGAAATTTTTTGCTTTTTCCTGCTCCTCTTAGCATGATAAAGAAGATTCAAAGAGAGTGAGATGCCAGCTCCTTTCATTCAGTCAGTAGCTTCAATCATTTCTGGACGTTTTTCAATGGCAAAAATCAATGAATATTGTAAATGCACAAACTGCAATTTCTCCGCATTGCAAGGTGCAATTCTGAAATTTTTTGCTTTTTCCTGCTCCTCTTAGCATGATAAAGAAGATTCAAAGAGAGTGAGATGCCAGCTCCTTTCATTCAGTCAGTAGCTTCAATCATTTCTGGTATATGAATAACATGATGTTTTTCAATGGCAAAAATCAATGAATATTGTAAATGCACAAACAGTAATTTCTCCGCATTGCAAGGTGCAATTCTGAAATTTTTTGCTTTTTCCTGCTCCTCTTAGCATGATAAAGAAGATTCAAAGAGAGTGAGATGCCAGCTCCTTTCATTCAGTCAGTAGCTTCAATCATTTCTGGACGTTTTTCAATGGCAAAAATCAATGAATATTGTAAATGCACAAACTGCAATTTCTCCGCATTGCAAGGTGCAATTCTGAAATTTTTTGCTTTTTCCTGCTCCTCTTAGCATGATAAAGAAGATTCAAAGAGAGTGAGATGCCAGCTCCTTTCATTCAGTCAGTAGCTTCAATCATTTCTGGTATATGAATAACATGATGTTTTTCAATAGCAAAAATCAATGAATATTGTAAATGCACAAACAGTAATTTCTCCGCATTGCAAGGTGCAATTCTGAAATTTTTGGCTTTTTCCTGCTCCTCTTAGCATGATAAAGAAGATTCAAAGAGAGTGAGATGCCAGCTCCTTTCATTCAGTCAGTAGCTTCAATCATTTCTGGACGTTTTTCAATGGCAAAAATCAATGAATATTGTAAATGCACAAACAGTAATTTCTCCGCATTGCAAGGTGCAATTCTGAAATTTTTTGCTTTTTCCTGCTCCTCTTAGCATGATAAAGAAGATTCAAAGAGAGTGAGATGCCAGCTCCTTTCATTCAGTCAGTAGCTTCAATCATTTCTGGACGTTTTTCAATGGCAAAAATCATTGAATATTGTAAATGCACAAACAGTAATTTCTCCGCATTGCAAGGTGCAATTCTGAAATTTTTTACTTTTTCCTGCTCCTCTTAGCATGATAAAGAAGATTCAAAGAGAATGAGATGCCAGCTCCTTTCATTCAGTCAGTAGCTTCAATCATTTCTGGTATATGAATAACATGATGTTTTTCAATGGCAAAAATCAATGAATATTGTAAATGCACAAACAGTAATTTCTCCGCATTGCAAGGTGCAATTCTGAAATTTTTTGCCTTTTCCTGCTCCTCTTAGCATGATAAAGAAGATTCAAAGAGAGTGAGATGCCAGCTCCTTTCATTCAGTCAGTAGCTTCAATCATTTCTGGACGTTTTTCAATGGCAAAAATCAATGAATATTGTAAATGCACAAACAGTAATTTCTCCGCATTGCAAGGTGCAATTCTGAAATTTTTTGCTTTTTCCTGCTCTAGCATGATAAAGAAGATTCAAAGAGAGTGAGATGCCAGCTCCTTTCATTCAGTCAGTAGCTTCAATCATTTCTGGACGTTTTTCAATGGCAAAAATCAATGAATATTGTAAATGCACAAACAGTAATTTCTCCGCATTGCAAGGTGCAATTCTGAAATTTTTTGCTTTTTCCTGCTCCTCTTAGCATGATAAAGAAGATTCAAAGAGAGTGAGATGCCAGCTCCTTTCATTCAGTCAGTAGCTTCAATCATTTCTGGACGTTTTTCAATGGCAAAAATCAATGAATATTGTAAATGCACAAACAGTAATTTCTCCGCATTGCAAGGTGCAATTCTGAAATTTTTTGCTTTTTCCTGCTCCTCTTAGCATGATAAAGAAGATTCAAAGAGAGTGAGATGCCAGCTCCTTTCATTCAGTCAGTAGCTTCAATCATTTCTGGACGTTTTTCAATGGCAAAAATCAATGAATATTGTAAATGCACAAACTGCAATTTCTCCGCATTGCAAGGTGCAATTCTGAAATTTTTTGCTTTTTCCTGCTCCTCTTAGCATGATAAAGAAGATTCAAAGAGAGTGAGATGCCAGCTCCTTTCATTCAGTCAGTAGCTTCAATCATTTCTGGTATATGAATAACATGATGTTTTTCAATGGCAAAAATCAATGAATATTGTAAATGCACAAACAGTAATTTCTCCGCATTGCAAAGTGCAATTCTGAAATTTTTTGCTTTTTCCTGCTCCTCTTAGCATGATAAAGAAGATTCAAAGAGAGTGAGATGCCAGCTCCTTTCATTCAGTCAGTAGCTTCAATCATTTCTGGACGTTTTTCAATGGCAAAAATCATTGAATATTGTAAATGCACAAACAGTAATTTCTCCGCATTGCAAGGTGCAATTCTGAAATTTTTTGCTTTTTCCTGCTCTAGCATGATAAAGAAGATTCAAAGAGAGTGAGATGCCAGCTCCTTTCATTCAGTCAGTAGCTTCAAACATTTCTGGTATATGAATAACATGATGTTTTTCAATGGCAAAAATCAATGAATATTGTAAATGCACAAACAGTAATTTCTCCGCATTGCAAGGTGCAATTCTGAAATTTTTTGCTTTTTCCTGCTCCTCTTAGCATGATAAAGAAGATTCAAAGAGAGTGAGATGCCAGCTCCTTTCATTCAGTCAGTAGCTTCAATCATTTCTGGACGTTTTTCAATGGCAAAAATCAATGAATATTGTAAATGCACAAACAGTAATTTCTCCGCATTGCAAGGTGCAATTCTGAAATTTTTTTTCTTTTTCCTGCTCCTCTTAGCATGATAAAGAAGATTCAAAGAGAGTGAGATGCCAGCTCCTTTCATTCAGTCAGTAGCTTCAATCATTTCTGGACGTTTTTCAATGGCAAAAATCAATGAATATTGTAAATGCACAAACTGCAATTTCTCCGCATTGCAAGGTGCAATTCTGAAATTTTTTGCTTTTTCCTGCTCCTCTTAGCATGATAAAGAAGATTCAAAGAGAGTGAGATGCCAGCTCCTTTCATTCAGTCAGTAGCTTCAATCATTTCTGGTATATGAATAACATGATGTTTTTCAATGGCAAAAATCAATGAATATTGTAAATGCACAAATAGTAATTTCTCCGCATTGCAAGGTGCAATTCTGAAATTTTTTGCTTTTTCCTGCTCCTCTTAGCATGATAAAGAAGATTCAAAGAGAGTGAGATGCCAGCTCCTTTCATTCAGTCAGTAGCTTCAATCATTTCTGGACGTTTTTCAATGGCAAAAATCATTGAATATTGTAAATGCACAAACAGTAATTTCTCCGCATTGCAAGGTGCAATTCTGAAATTTTTTACTTTTTCCTGCTCCTCTTAGCATGATAAAGAAGATTCAAAGAGAGTGAGATGCCAGCTCCTTTCATTCAGTCAGTAGCTTCAATCATTTCTGGTATATGAATAACATGATGTTTTTCAATCGCAAAAATCAATGAATATTGTAAATGCACAAACAGTAATTTCTCCGCATTGCAAGGTGCAATTCTGAAATGTTTTGCTTTTTCCTGCTCCTCTTAGCATGATAAAGAAGATTCAAAGAGAGTGAGATGCCAGCTCCTTTCATTCAGTCAGTAGCTTCAATCATTTCTGGACGTTTTTCAATGGCAAAAATCAATGAATATTGTAAATGCACAAACAGTAATTTCTCCGCATTGCAAGGTGCAATTCTGAAATTTTTTGCTTTTTCCTGCTCCTCTTAGCATGACAAAGAAGAGTCAAAGAGAGTGAGATGCCAGATCCTTTCCTTCAGTCAGTAGCTTCAATCATTTCTGGTATATGAATAACATGATGTTTTTCAATGGCAAAAATCAATGAATTTTGTAAATGCACAAACAGTAATTTCTCCGCATTGCAAGGCGCAATTCTGAAATTTTTTGCTTTTTCCTGCTCCTCTTAGCATGATAAAGAAGATTCAAAGAGAGTGAGATGCCAGCTCCTTTCATTCAGTCAGTAGCTTCAATCATTTCTGGACATTTTTCAATGGCAAAAATCAATGAATATTGTAAATGCACAAACAGTAATTTCTCCGCATTGCAAGGTGCAATTCTGAAATTTTTTGCTTTTTCCTGCTCCTCTTAGCATGATAAAGAAGATTCAAAGAGAGTGAGATGCCAGCTCCTTTCATTCAGTCAGTAGCTTCAATCATTTCTGGACGATTTTCAATGGCAAAAATCAATGAATATTGTAAATGCACAAACAGTAATTTCTCCGCATTGCAAGGTGCAATTCTGAAATTTTTTGCTTTTTCCTGCTCCTCTTAGCATGATAAAGAAGATTCAAAGAGAGTGAGATGCCAGCTCCTTTCATTCAGTCAGTAGCTTCAATCATTTCTGGACGTTTTTCAATGGCAAAAATCAATGAATATTGTAAATGCACAAACTGCAATTTCTCCGCATTGCAAGGTGCAATTCTGAAATTTTTTGCTTTTTCCTGCTCCTCTTAGCATGATAAAGAAGATTCAAAGAGAGTGAGATGCCAGCTCCTTTCATTCAGTCAGTAGCTTCAATCATTTCTGGTATATGAATAACATGATGTTTTTCAATGGCAAAAATCAATGAATATTGTAAATGCACAAACAGTAATTTCTCCGCATTGCAAGGTGCAATTCTGAAATTTTTTGCTTTTTCCTGCTACTCTTAGCATGATAAAGAAGATTCAAAGAGAGTGAGATGCCAGCTCCTTTCATTCAGTCAGTAGCTTCAATCATTTCTGGACGTTTTTCAATGGCAAAAATCAATGAATATTGTAAATGCACAAACTGCAATTTCTCCGCATTGCAAGGTGCAATTCTGAAATTTTTTGCTTTTTCCTGCTCCTCTTAGCATGATAAAGAAGATTCAAAGAGAGTGAGATGCCAGCTCCTTTCATTCAGTCAGTAGCTTCAATCATTTCTGGTATATGAATAACATGATGTTTTTCAATAGCAAAAATCAATGAATATTGTAAATGCACAAACAGTAATTTCTCCGCATTGCAAGGTGCAATTCTGAAATTTTTGGCTTTTTCCTGCTCCTCTTAGCATGATAAAGAAGATTCAAAGAGAGTGAGATGCCAGCTCCTTTCATTCAGTCAGTAGCTTCAATCATTTCTGGACGTTTTTCAATGGCAAAAATCAATGAATATTGTAAATGCACAAACAGTAATTTCTCCGCATTGCAAGGTGCAATTCTGAAATTTTTTGCTTTTTCCTGCTCCTCTTAGCATGATAAACAAGATTCAAAGAGAGTGAGATGCCAGCTCCTTTCATTCAGTCAGTAGCTTCAATCATTTCTGGACGTTTTTCAATGGCAAAAATCATTGAATATTGTAAATGCACAAACAGTAATTTCTCCGCATTGCAAGGTGCAATTCTGAAATTTTTTACTTTTTCCTGCTCCTCTTAGCATGATAAAGAAGATTCAAAGAGAATGAGATGCCAGCTCCTTTCATTCAGTCAGTAGCTTCAATCATTTCTGGTATATGAATAACATGATGTTTTTCAATCGCAAAAATCAATGAATATTGTAAATGCACAAACAGTAATTTCTCCGCATTGCAAGGAGCAATTCTGAAATTTTTTGCTTTTTCCTGCTCCTCTTAGCATGATAAAGAAGATTCAAAGAGAGTGAGATGCCAGCTCCTTTCATTCAGTCAGTAGCTTCAATCATTTCTGGACATTTTTCAATGGCAAAAATCAATGAATATTGTAAATGCACAAACAGTAATTTCTCCGCATTGCAAGGTGCAATTCTGAAATTTTTTGCTTTTTCCTGCTCCTCTTAGCATGATAAAGAAGATTCAAAGAGAGTGAGATGCCAGCTCCTTTCCTTCAGTCAGTAGCTTCAATCATTTCTGGTATATGAATAACATGATGTTTTTCAATGGCAAAAATCAATGAATTTTGTAAATGCACAAACAGTAATTTCTCCGCATTGCAAGGCGCAATTCTGAAATTTTTTGCTTTTTCCTGCTCCTCTTAGCATGATAAAGAAGATTCAAAGAGAGTGAGATGCCAGCTCCTTTCATTCAGTCAGTAGCTTCAATCATTTCTGGACATTTTTCAATGGCAAAAATCAATGAATATTGTAAATGCACAAACAGTAATTTCTCCGCATTGCAAGGTGCAATTCTGAAATTTTTTGCTTTTTCCTGCTCCTCTTAGCATAATAAAGAAGATTCAAAGAGAGTGAGATGCCAGCTCCTTTCATTCAGTCAGTAGCTTCAATCATTTCTGGACGTTTTTCAATGGCAAAAATCAATGAATATTGTAAATGCACAAACAGTAATTTCTCCGCATTGCAAGGTGCAATTCTGAAATTTTTTGCTTTTTCCTGCTCCTCTTAGCATGATAAAGAAGATTCAAAGAGAGTGAGGTGCCAGCTCCTTTCATTCAGTCAGGAGCTTCAAACATTTCTGGTATATGAATAACATGTTTTTCAATGGCAAAAATCAATGAATATTGTAAATGCACAAACAGTAATTTCTCCGCATTGCAAGGTGCAATTCTGAAATTTTTTGCTTTTTCCTGCTCCTCTTAGCATGATAAAGAAGATTCAAAGAGAGTGAGATGCCAGCTCCTTTCATTCAGTCAGTAGCTTCAATCATTTCTGGACGTTTTTCAATGGCAAAAATCAATGAATATTGTAAATGCACAAACTGTAATTTCTCCGCATTGCAAGGTGCAATTCTGAAATTTTTTGCTTTTTCCTGCTCCTCTTAGCATGATAAAGAAGATTCAAAGAGAGTGAGATGCCAGCTCCATTCATTGAGTCAGTAGCTTCAATCATTTCTGGACGTTTTTCAATGGCAAAAATCAATGAATATTGTAAATGCACAAACAGTAATTTCTCCGCATTGCAAGGTGCAATTCTGAAATTTTTTGCTTTTTCCTGCTCCTCTTAGAATGATAAAGAAGATTCAAAGAGAGTGAGATGCCAGCTCCTTTCATTCAGTCAGTACCTTCAATCATTTCTGGACGTTTTTCAATGGCAAAAATCAATGAATATTGTAAATGCACAAACAGTAATTTCTCCGCATTGCAAGGTGCAATTCTGAAATTTTTTGCTTTTTCCTGCTCCTCTTAGCATGATAAAGAAGATTCAAAGAGAGTGAGATGCCAGTTCCTTTCATTCAGTCAGTAGCTTCAAACATTTCTGGTATATGAATAACATGATGTTTTTCAATGGCAAAAATCAATGAATATTGTAAATGCACAAACAGTAATTTCTCCGCATTGCAAGGTGCAAGTCTGAAATTTTTTGCTTTTTCCTGCTCCTCTTAGCATGATAAAGAAGATTCAAAGAGAGTGAGATGCCAGCTCCTTTCATTCAGTCAGTAGCTTCAAACATTTCTGGTATATGAATAACATGATGTTTTTCAATGGCAAAAATCAATGAATATTGTAAATGCACAAACAGTAATTTCTCCGCATTGCAAGGTGCAAGTCTGAAATTTTTTGCTTTTTCCTGCTCCTCTTAGCATGATAAAGAAGATTCAAAGAGAGTGAGATGCCAGCTACTTTCATTCAGTCAGTAGCTTCAATCATTTCTGGACGTTTTTCAATGGTAAAAATCAATGAATATTGTAAATGCACAAACAGTAATTTCTCCACATTGCAAGGTGCAATTCTGAAATTTTTTGCTTTATCCTGCTCCTCTTAGCATGATAAAGAAGATTCAAAGAGATTGAGATGCCAGCTCCTTTCATTCAGTCAGTAGCTTCAAACATTTCTGGTATATGAATAACATGATGTTTTTCAATGGCAAAAATCAATGAATATTGTAAATGCACAAACAGTAATTTCTCCGCATTGCAAGGTGCAATTCTGAAATTTTTTGCTTTTTCCTGCTCCTCTTAGCATGATAAAGAAGATTCAAAGAGAGTGAGATGCCAGCTCCTTTCATTCAGTCAGTAGCTTCAAACATTTCTGGTATATGAATAACATGATGTTTTTCAATGGCAAAAATCAATGAATATTGTAAATGCACAAACAGTAATTTCTCCGCATTGCAAGGTGCAAGTCTGAAATTTTTTGCTTTTTCCTGCTCCTCTTAGCATGATAAAGAAGATTCAAAGAGAGTGAGATGCCAGCTACTTTCATTCAGTCAGTAGCTTCAATCATTTCTGGACGTTTTTCAATGGTAAAAATCAATGATTATTGTAAATGCACAAACAGTAATTTCTCCACATTGCAAGGTGCAATTCTGAAATTTTTTGCTTTTTCCTGCTCCTCTTAGCATGATAAAGAAGATTCAAAGAGAGTGAGATGCCAGCTCCTTTCATTCAGTCAGTAGCTTCAAACATTTCTGGTATATGAATAACATGATGTTTTTCAATGGCAAAAATCAATGAATATTGTAAATGCACAAACAGTAATTTCTCCGCATTGCAAGGTGCAATTCTGAAATTTTTTGCTTTTTCCTGCTCCTCTTAGCATGATAAAGAAGATTCAAAGAGAGTGAGATGCCAGCTCCTTTCATTCAGTCAGTAGCTTCAATCATTTCTGGATGTTTTTCAATGGCAAAAATCAATGAATATTGTAAATGCACAAACTGTAATTTCTCCGCATTGCAAGGTGCAATTCTGAAATTTTTTGCTTTTTCCTGCTCCTCTTAGCATGATAAAGAAGATTCAAAGAGAGTGAGATGCCAGCTCCTTTCATTCAGTCAGTAGCTTCAATCATTTCTGGACGTTTTTCAATGGCAAAAATCAATGAATATTGTAAATGCACAAACAGTAATTTCTCCGCATTGCAAGGTGCAATTCTGAAATTTTTTGCTTTTTCCTGCTCCTCTTAGCATGATAAAGAAGATTCAAAGAGAGTGAGATGCCAGCTCCTTTCATTCAGTCAGTACCTTCAATCATTTCTGGACGTTTTTCAATGGCAAAAATCAATGAATATTGTAAATGCACAAACAGTAATTTTTCCGCATTGCAAGGTGCAATTCTGAAATTTTTTGCTTTTTCCCGCTCCTCTTAGCATGATAAAGAAGATTCAAAGAGAGTGAGGTGCCAGCTCCTTTCATTCAGTCAGTAGCTTCAAACATTTCTGGTATATGAATAACATGTTTTTCAATGGCAAAAATCAATGAATATTGTAAATGCACAAACAGTAATTTTTCCGCATTGCAAGGTGCAATTCTGAAATTTTTTGCTTTTTCCCGCTCCTCTTAGCATGATAAAGAAGATTCAAAGAGAGTGAGGTGCCAGCTCCTTTCATTCAGTCAGTAGCTTCAAACATTTCTGGTATATGAATAACATGTTTTTCAATGGCAAAAATCAATGAATATTGTAAATGCACAAACAGTAATTTTTCCGCATTGCAAGGTGCAATTCTGAAATTTTTTGCTTTTTCCCGCTCCTCTTAGCATGATAAAGAAGATTCAAAGAGAGTGAGATGCCAGCTCCTTTCATTCAGTCAGTAGCTTCAATCATTTCTGGACGTTTTTCAATGGCAAAAATCAATGAATATTGTAAATGCACAAACTGCAATTTCTCCGCATTGCAAGGTGCAATTCTGAAATTTTTTGCTTTTTCCTGCTCCTCTTAGCATGATAAAGAAGATTCAAAGAGAGTGAGATGCCAGCTCCTTTCATTCAGTCAGTAGCTTCAATCATTTCTGGTATATGAATAACATGATGTTTTTCAATAGCAAAAATCAATGAATATTGTAAATGCACAAACAGTAATTTCTCCGCATTGCAAGGTGCAATTCTGAAATTTTTGGCTTTTTCCTGCTCCTCTTAGCATGATAAAGAAGATTCAAAGAGAGTGAGATGCCAGCTCCTTTCATTCAGTCAGTAGCTTCAATCATTTCTGGACGTTTTTCAATGGCAAAAATCAATGAATATTGTAAATGCACAAACAGTAATTTCTCCGCATTGCAAGGTGCAATTCTGAAATTTTTTGCTTTTTCCTGCTCCTCTTAGCATGATAAACAAGATTCAAAGAGAGTGAGATGCCAGCTCCTTTCATTCAGTCAGTAGCTTCAATCATTTCTGGACGTTTTTCAATGGCAAAAATCATTGAATATTGTAAATGCACAAACAGTAATTTCTCCGCATTGCAAGGTGCAATTCTGAAATTTTTTACTTTTTCCTGCTCCTCTTAGCATGATAAAGAAGATTCAAAGAGAATGAGATGCCAGCTCCTTTCATTCAGTCAGTAGCTTCAATCATTTCTGGTATATGAATAACATGATGTTTTTCAATCGCAAAACTCAATGAATATTGTAAATGCACAAACAGTAATTTCTCCGCATTGCAAGGAGCAATTCTGAAATTTTTTGCTTTTTCCTGCTCCTCTTAGCATGATAAAGAAGATTCAAAGAGAGTGAGATGCCAGCTCCTTTCATTCAGTCAGTAGCTTCAATCATTTCTGGACGTTTTTCAATGGCAAAAATCAATGAATATTGTAAATGCACAAACAGTAATTTCTCCGCATTGCAAGGTGCAATTCTGAAATTTTTTGCTTTTTCCTGCTCCTCTTAGCATGATAAAGAAGATTCAAAGAGAGTGAGGTGCCAGCTCCTTTCATTCAGTCAGGAGCTTCAAACATTTCTGGTATATGAATAACATGTTTTTCAATGGCAAAAATCAATGAATATTGTAAATGCACAAACAGTAATTTCTCCGCATTGCAAGGTGCAATTCTGAAATTTTTTGCTTTTTCCTGCTCCTCTTAGCATGATAAAGAAGATTCAAAGAGAGTGAGATGCCAGCTCCTTTCATTCAGTCAGTAGCTTCAATCATTTCTGGACGTTTTTCAATGGCAAAAATCAATGAATATTGTAAATGCACAAACTGTAATTTCTCCGCATTGCAAGGTGCAATTCTGAAATTTTTTGCTTTTTCCTGCTCCTCTTAGCATGATAAAGAAGATTCAAAGAGAGTGAGATGCCAGCTCCATTCATTGAGTCAGTAGCTTCAATCATTTCTGGACGTTTTTCAATGGCAAAAATCAATGAATATTGTAAATGCACAAACAGTAATTTCTCCGCATTGCAAGGTGCAATTCTGAAATTTTTTGCTTTTTCCTGCTCCTCTTAGAATGATAAAGAAGATTCAAAGAGAGTGAGATGCCAGCTCCTTTCATTCAGTCAGTACCTTCAATCATTTCTGGACGTTTTTCAATGGCAAAAATCAATGAATATTGTAAATGCACAAACAGTAATTTCTCCGCATTGCAAGGTGCAATTCTGAAATTTTTTGCTTTTTCCTGCTCCTCTTAGCATGATAAAGAAGATTCAAAGAGAGTGAGATGCCAGTTCCTTTCATTCAGTCAGTAGCTTCAAACATTTCTGGTATATGAATAACATGATGTTTTTCAATGGCAAAAATCAATGAATATTGTAAATGCACAAACAGTAATTTCTCCGCATTGCAAGGTGCAAGTCTGAAATTTTTTGCTTTTTCCTGCTCCTCTTAGCATGATAAAGAAGATTCAAAGAGAGTGAGATGCCAGCTCCTTTCATTCAGTCAGTAGCTTCAAACATTTCTGGTATATGAATAACATGATGTTTTTCAATGGCAAAAATCAATGAATATTGTAAATGCACAAACAGTAATTTCTCCGCATTGCAAGGTGCAAGTCTGAAATTTTTTGCTTTTTCCTGCTCCTCTTAGCATGATAAAGAAGATTCAAAGAGAGTGAGATGCCAGCTACTTTCATTCAGTCAGTAGCTTCAATCATTTCTGGACGTTTTTCAATGGTAAAAATCAATGAATATTGTAAATGCACAAACAGTAATTTCTCCACATTGCAAGGTGCAATTCTGAAATTTTTTGCTTTATCCTGCTCCTCTTAGCATGATAAAGAAGATTCAAAGAGATTGAGATGCCAGCTCCTTTCATTCAGTCAGTAGCTTCAAACATTTCTGGTATATGAATAACATGATGTTTTTCAATGGCAAAAATCAATGAATATTGTAAATGCACAAACAGTAATTTCTCCGCATTGCAAGGTGCAATTCTGAAATTTTTTGCTTTTTCCTGCTCCTCTTAGCATGATAAAGAAGATTCAAAGAGAGTGAGATGCCAGCTCCTTTCATTCAGTCAGTAGCTTCAAACATTTCTGGTATATGAATAACATGATGTTTTTCAATGGCAAAAATCAATGAATATTGTAAATGCACAAACAGTAATTTCTCCGCATTGCAAGGTGCAAGTCTGAAATTTTTTGCTTTTTCCTGCTCCTCTTAGCATGATAAAGAAGATTCAAAGAGAGTGAGATGCCAGCTACTTTCATTCAGTCAGTGGCTTCAATCATTTCTGGACGTTTTTCAATGGTAAAAATCAATGATTATTGTAAATGCACAAACAGTAATTTCTCCACATTGCAAGGTGCAATTCTGAAATTTTTTGCTTTTTCCTGCTCCTCTTAGCATGATAAAGAAGATTCAAAGAGAGTGAGATGCCAGCTCCTTTCATTCAGTCAGTAGCTTCAAACATTTCTGGTATATGAATAACATGATGTTTTTCAATGGCAAAAATCAATGAATATTGTAAATGCACAAACAGTAATTTCTCCGCATTGCAAGGTGCAATTCTGAAATTTTTTGCTTTTTCCTGCTCCTCTTAGCATGATAAAGAAGATTCAAAGAGAGTGAGATGCCAGCTCCTTTCATTCAGTCAGTAGCTTCAATCATTTCTGGATGTTTTTCAATGGCAAAAATCAATGAATATTGTAAATGCACAAACTGTAATTTCTCCGCATTGCAAGGTGCAATTCTGAAATTTTTTGCTTTTTCCTGCTCCTCTTAGCATGATAAAGAAGATTCAAAGAGAGTGAGATGCCAGCTCCTTTCATTCAGTCAGTAGCTTCAATCATTTCTGGACGTTTTTCAATGGCAAAAATCAATGAATATTGTAAATGCACAAACAGTAATTTCTCCGCATTGCAAGGTGCAATTCTGAAATTTTTTGCTTTTTCCTGCTCCTCTTAGCATGATAAAGAAGATTCAAAGAGAGTGAGATGCCAGCTCCTTTCATTCAGTCAGTACCTTCAATCATTTCTGGACGTTTTTCAATGGCAAAAATCAATGAATATTGTAAATGCACAAACAGTAATTTTTCCGCATTGCAAGGTGCAATTCTGAAATTTTTTGCTTTTTCCCGCTCCTCTTAGCATGATAAAGAAGATTCAAAGAGAGTGAGGTGCCAGCTCCTTTCATTCAGTCAGTAGCTTCAAACATTTCTGGTATATGAATAACATGTTTTTCAATGGCAAAAATCAATGAATATTGTAAATGCACAAACAGTAATTTTTCCGCATTGCAAGGTGCAATTCTGAAATTTTTTGCTTTTTCCCGCTCCTCTTAGCATGATAAAGAAGATTCAAAGAGAGTGAGATGCCAGCTCCTTTCATTCAGTCAGTAGCTTCAATCATTTCTGGACGTTTTTCAATGGCAAAAATCAATGAATATTGTAAATGCACAAACAGTAATTTCTCCGCATTGCAAGGTGCAATTCTGAAATTTTTTGCTTTTTCCTGCTCCTCTTAGCATGATAAAGAAGATTCAAAGAGAGTGAGATGCCAGCTCCTTTCATTCAGTCAGTAGCTTCAATCATTTCTGGACGTTTTTCAATGGCAAAAATCAATGAATATTGTAAATGCACAAACAGTAATTTCTCCGCATTGCAAGGTGCAATTCTGAAATTTTTTGCTTTTTCCTGCTCCTCTTAGCATGATAAAGAAGATTCAAAGAGAGTGAGATGCCAGCTCCTTTCATTCAGTCAGTAGCTTCAAACATTTCTGGTATATGAATAACATGATGTTTTTCAATGGCAAAAATCAATGAATATTGTAAATGCACAAACAGTAATTTCTCCGCATTGCAAGGTGCAAGTCTGAAATTTTTTGCTTTTTCCTGCTCCTCTTAGCATGATAAAGAAGATTCAAAGAGAGTGAGATGCCAGCTACTTTCATTCAGTCAGTAGCTTCAATCATTTCTGGACGTTTTTCAATGGTAAAAATCAATGAATATTGTAAATGCACAAACAGTAATTTCTCCACATTGCAAGGTGCAATTCTAAAATTTTTTGCTTTTTCCTGCTCCTCTTAGCATGATAAAGAAGATTCAAAGAGAGTGAGATGCCAGCTCCTTTCATTCAGTCAGTAGCTTCAAACATTTCTGGTATATGAATAACATGATGTTTTTCAATGGCAAAAATCAATGAATATTGTAAATGCACAAACAGTAATTTCTCCGCATTGCAAGGTGCAATTCTGAAATTTTTTGCTTTTTCCTGCTCCTCTTAGCATGATTCAAAGAGAGTGAGATGCCAGCTCCTTTCATTCAGTCAGTAGCTTCAATCATTTCTGGACATTTTTCAATGGCAAAAATCAATGAATATTGTAAATGCACAAACAGTAATTTCTCCGCATTGCAAGGTGCAATTCTGAAATTTTTTGCTTTTTCCTGCTCCTCTTAGCATGATAAAGAAGATTCAAAGAGAGTGAGATGTCAGCTCCTTTCATTCAGTCAGTAGCTTCAAACATTTCTGGTATATGAATAACATGATGTTTTTCAATGGCAAAAATCAATGAATATTGTAAATGCACAAACAGTAATTTCTCCGCATTGCAAGGTGCAATTCTGAAATTTTTTGCTTTTTCCTGCTCCTCTTAGCATGATAAAGAAGATTCAAAGAGAGTGAGATGCCAGCTCCTTTCATTCAGTCAGTAGCTTCAAACATTTCTGGTATATGAATAACATGATGTTTTTCAATGGCAAAAATCAATGAATATTGTAAATGCACAAATAGTAATTTCTCCGCATTGCAAGGTGCAAGTCTGAAATTTTTTGCTTTTTCCTGCTCCTCTTAGCATGATAAAGAAGATTCAAAGAGAGTGAGATGCCAGCTACTTTCATTCAGTCAGTAGCTTCAATCATTTCTGGACGTTTTTCAATGGTAAAAATCAATGAATATTGTAAATGCACAAACAGTAATTTCTCCACATTGCAAGGTGCAATTCTGAAATTTTTTGCTTTTTCCTGCTCCTCTTAGCATGATAAAGAAGATTCAAAGAGATTGAGATGCCAGCTCCTTTCATTCAGTCAGTAGCTTCAATCATTTCTGGACGTTTCTCAATGGCAAAAATCAATGAATATTGTAAATGCACAAACTGTAATTTTTCCGCATTGCAAGGTGCAATTCTGAAATTTTTTGCTTTTTCCTGCTCCTCTTAGCATGATAAAGAAGATTCAAAGAGAGTGAGATGCCAGCTCCTTTCATTCAGTCAGTAGCTTCAATCATTTCTGGACGTTTTTCAATGGCAAAAATCAATGAATATTGTAAATGCACAAACAGTAATTTCTCCGCATTGCAAGGTGCAATTCTGAAATTTTTTGCTTTTTCCTGCTCCTCTTAGCATGATAAAGAAGATTCAAAGAGAGTGAGATGCCAGCTCCTTTCATTCAGTCAGTACCTTCAATCATTTCTGGACGTTTTTCAATGGCAAAAATCAATGAATATTGTAAATGCACAAACAGTAATTTCTCCGCATTGCAAGGTGCAATTCTGAAATTTTTTGCTTTTTCCCGCTCCTCTTAGCATGATAAAGAAGATTCAAAGAGAGTGAGGTGCCAGCTCCTTTCATTCAGTCAGTAGCTTCAAACATTTCTGGTATATGAATTACATGTTTTTCAATGGCAAAAATCAATGAATATTGTAAATGCACAAACAGTAATTTCTCCGCATTGCAAGGTGCAATTCTGAAATTTTTTGCTTTTTCCTGCTCCTCTTAGCATGATAAAGAAGATTCAAAGAGAGTGAGATGCCAGCTCCTTTCATTCAGTCAGTAGCTTCAATCATTTCTGGATGTTTTTCAATGGCAAAAATCAATGAATATTGTAAATGCACAAACAGTAATTTCTCCGCATTGCAAGGTGCAATTCTGAAATTTTTTGCTTTTTCCTGCTCCTCTTAGCATGATAAAGAAGATTCAAAGAGAGTGAGATGCCAGCTCCTTTCATTCAGTCAGTAGCTTCAATCATTTCTGGACGTTTTTCAATGGCAAAAATCAATGAATATTGTAAATGCACAAAAAGTAATTTCTCCGCATTGCAAGGTGCAATTCTGAAATTTTTTGCTTTTTCCTGCTCCTCTTAGCATGATAAAGAAGATTCAAAGAGAGTGAGATGCCAGCTCCTTTCATTCAGTCAGTAGCTTCAAACATTTCTGGTATATGAATAACATGATGTTTTTCAATGGCAAAAATCAATGAATATTGTAAATGCACAAACAGTAATTTCTCCGCATTGCAAGGTGCAAGTCTGAAATTTTTTGCTTTTTCCTGCTCCTCTTAGCATGATAAAAAAGATTCAAAGAGAGTGAGATGGCAGCTACTTTCATTCAGTCAGTAGCTTCAATCATTTCTGGACGTTTTTCAATGGTAAAAATCAATGAATATTGTAAATGCACAAACAGTAATTTCTCCACATTGCAAGGTGCAATTCTGAAATTTTTTGCTTTTTCCTGCTCCTCTTAGCATGATAAAGAAGATTCAAAGAGAGTGAGATGCCAGCTCCTTTCATTCAGTCAGTAGCTTCAAACATTTCTGGTATATGAATAACATGATGTTTTTCAATGGCAAAAATCAATGAATATTGTAAATGCACAAACAGTAATTTCTCCGCATTGCAAGGTGCAATTCTGAAATTTCTTGCTTTTTCCTGCTCCTCTTAGCATGATAAAGAAGATTCAAAGAGAGTGAGATGCCAGCTCCTTTCATTCAGTCAGTAGCTTCAATCATTTCTGGTATATGAATAACATGATGTTTTTCAATGGCAAAAATCAATGAATATTGTAAATGCACAAACAGTAATTTCTCCGCATTGCAAGGTGCAATTCTGAAATTTTTTGCTTTTTCCTGCTCCTCTTAGCATGATAAAGAAGATTCAAAGAGAGTGAGATGCCAGCTCCTTTCATTCAGTCAGTAGCTTCAATCATTTCTGGACTTTTTTCAACGGCAAAAATCAATGAATATTGTAAATGCACAAACAGTAATTTCTCCGCATTGCAAGGTGCAATTCTGAAATTTTTTGCTTTTTACTGCTCCTCTTAGCATGATAAAGAAGATTCAAAGAGAGTGAGATGCCAGCTCCTTTCATTCAGTCAGTAGCTTCAATCATTTCTGGACGTTTTTCAATGGCAAAAATCAATGTATATTGTAAATGCACAAACAGTAATTTCTCCGCATTGCAAGGTGCAATTCTGAAATTTTTTGCTTTTTCCTGCTCCTCTTAGCATGATAAAGAAGATTCAAAGAGAGTGAGATGCCAGCTCCTTTCATTCAGTCAGTAGCTTCAATCATTTCTGGACGTTTTTCAATGGCAAAAATCAATGAATATTGTAAATGCACAAACTGTAATTTCTCCGCATTGCAAGGTGCAATTCTGAAATTTTTTGCTTTTTCCTGCTCCTCTTAGCATGATAAAGAAGATTCAAAGAGAGTGAGATGCCAGCTCCATTCATTGAGTCAGTAGCTTCAATCATTTCTGGACGTTTTTCAATGGCAAAAATCAATGAATATTGTAAATGCACAAACAGTAATTTCTCCGCATTGCAAGGTGCAATTCTGAAATTTTTTGCTTTTTCCTGCTCCTCTTAGAATGATAAAGAAGATTCAAAGAGAGTGAGATGCCAGCTCCTTTCATTCAGTCAGTACCTTCAATCATTTCTGGACGTTTTTCAATGGCAAAAATCAATGAATATTGTAAATGCACAAACAGTAATTTCTCCGCATTGCAAGGTGCAATTCTGAAATTTTTTGCTTTTTCCTGCTCCTCTTAGCATGATAAAGAAGATTCAAAGAGAGTGAGATGCCAGTTCCTTTCATTCAGTCAGTAGCTTCAAACATTTCTGGTATATGAATAACATGATGTTTTTCAATGGCAAAAATCAATGAATATTGTAAATGCACAAACAGTAATTTCTCCGCATTGCAAGGTGCAAGTCTGAAATTTTTTGCTTTTTCCTGCTCCTCTTAGCATGATAAAGAAGATTCAAAGAGAGTGAGATGCCAGCTCCTTTCATTCAGTCAGTAGCTTCAAACATTTCTGGTATATGAATAACATGATGTTTTTCAATGGCAAAAATCAATGAATATTGTAAATGCACAAACAGTAATTTCTCCGCATTGCAAGGTGCAAGTCTGAAATTTTTTGCTTTTTCCTGCTCCTCTTAGCATGATAAAGAAGATTCAAAGAGAGTGAGATGCCAGCTACTTTCATTCAGTCAGTAGCTTCAATCATTTCTGGACGTTTTTCAATGGTAAAAATCAATGAATATTGTAAATGCACAAACAGTAATTTCTCCACATTGCAAGGTGCAATTCTGAAATTTTTTGCTTTATCCTGCTCCTCTTAGCATGATAAAGAAGATTCAAAGAGATTGAGATGCCAGCTCCTTTCATTCAGTCAGTAGCTTCAAACATTTCTGGTATATGAATAACATGATGTTTTTCAATGGCAAAAATCAATGAATATTGTAAATGCACAAACAGTAATTTCTCCGCATTGCAAGGTGCAATTCTGAAATTTTTTGCTTTTTCCTGCTCCTCTTAGCATGATAAAGAAGATTCAAAGAGAGTGAGATGCCAGCTCCTTTCATTCAGTCAGTAGCTTCAAACATTTCTGGTATATGAATAACATGATGTTTTTCAATGGCAAAAATCAATGAATATTGTAAATGCACAAACAGTAATTTCTCCGCATTGCAAGGTGCAAGTCTGAAATTTTTTGCTTTTTCCTGCTCCTCTTAGCATGATAAAGAAGATTCAAAGAGAGTGAGATGCCAGCTACTTTCATTCAGTCAGTAGCTTCAATCATTTCTGGACGTTTTTCAATGGTAAAAATCAATGAATATTGTAAATGCACAAACAGTAATTTCTCCACATTGCAAGGTGCAATTCTGAAATTTTTTGCTTTTTCCTGCTCCTCTTAGCATGATAAAGAAGATTCAAAGAGAGTGAGATGCCAGCTCCTTTCATTCAGTCAGTAGCTTCAAACATTTCTGGTATATGAATAACATGATGTTTTTCAATGGCAAAAATCAATGAATATTGTAAATGCACAAACAGTAATTTCTCCGCATTGCAAGGTGCAATTCTGAAATTTTTTGCTTTTTCCTGCTCCTCTTAGCATGATAAAGAAGATTCAAAGAGAGTGAGATGCCAGCTCCTTTCATTCAGTCAGTAGCTTCAATCATTTCTGGACGTTTTTCAATGGCAAAAATCAATGAATATTGTAAATGCACAAACAGTAATTTCTCCGCATTGCAATGTGCAATTCTGAAATTTTTTGCTTTTTCCTGCTCCTCTTAGCATGATAAAGAAGATTCAAAGAGAGTGAGATGCCAGCTCCTTTCATTCAGTCAGTAGCTTCAATCATTTCTGGACGTTTTTCAATGGCAAAAATCAATGAATATTGTAAATGCACAAACAGTAATTTCTCCGCATTGCAAGGTGCAATTCTGAAATTTTTTGCTTTTTCCTGCTCCTCTTAGCATGATAAAGAAGATTCAAAGAGAGTGAGATGCCAGCTCCTTTCATTCAGTCAGTAGCTTCAAACATTTCTGGTATATGAATAACATGATGTTTTTCAATGGCAAAAATCAATGAATATTGTAAATGCACAAACAGTAATTTCTCCGCATTGCAAGGTGCAAGTCTGAATTTTTTTGCTTTTTCCTGCTCCTCTTAGCATGATAAAGAAGATTCAAAGAGAGTGAGATGCCAGCTACTTTCATTCAGTCAGTAGCTTCAATCATTTCTGGACGTTTTTCAATGGTAAAAATCAATGAATATTGTAAATGCACAAACAGTAATTTCTCCACATTGCAAGGTGCAATTCTAAAATTTTTTGCTTTTTCCTGCTCCTCTTAGCATGATAAAGAAGATTCAAAGAGAGTGAGATGCCAGCTCCTTTCATTCAGTCAGTAGCTTCAAACATTTCTGGTATATGAATAACATGATGTTTTTCAATGGCAAAAATCAATGAATATTGTAAATGCACAAACAGTAATTTCTCCGCATTGCAAGGTGCAATTCTGAAATTTTTTGCTTTTTCCTGCTCCTCTTAGCATGATAAAGAAGATTCAAAGAGAGTGAGATGCCAGCTCCTTTCATTCAGTCAGTAGCTTCAAACATTTCTGGTATATGAATAACATGATGTTTTTCAATGGCAAAAATCAATGAATATTGTAAATGCACAAACAGTAATTTCTCCGCATTGCAAGGTGCAAGTCTGAAATTTTTTGCTTTTTCCTGCTCCTCTTAGCATGATAAAGAAAATTCAAAGAGAGTGAGATGCCAGCTACATTCATTCAGTCAGTAGCTTCAATCATTTCTGGACGTTTTTCAATGGTAAAAATCAATGAATATTGTAAATGCACAAACAGTAATTTCTCCACATTGCAAGGTGCAATTCTGAAATTTTTTGCTTTTTCCTGCTCCTCTTAGCATGATAAAGAAGATTCAAAGAGAGTGAGATGCCAGCTCCTTTCATTCAGTCAGTAGCTTCAAACATTTCTGGTATATAAATAACATGATGTTTTTCAATGGCAAAAATCAATGAATATTGTAAATGCACAAACAGTAATTTCTCCGCATTGCAAGGTGCAATTCTGAAATTTTTTGCTTTTTCCTGTTCCTCTTAGCATGATAAAGAAGATTCAAAGAGAGTGAGATGCCAGCTCCTTTCATTCAGTCAGTAGCTTCAATCATTTCTGAACGTTTCTCAATGGCAAAAATCAATGAATATTGTAAATGCAAAAACTGTAATTTCTCCGCATTGCAAGGTGCAATTCTGAAATTTTTTGCTTTTTCCTGCTCCTCTTAGCATGATAAAGAAGATTCAAAGAGAGTGAGATGCCAGCTCCTTTCATTCAGTCAGTAGCTTCAATCATTTCTGGACGTTTTTCAATGGCAAAAATCAATGAATATTGTAAATGCACAAACAGTAATTTCTCCGCATTGCAAGGTGCAATTCTGAAATTTTTTGCTTTTTCCTGCTCCTCTTAGCATGATAAAGAAGATTCAAAGAGAGTGAGATGCCAGCTCCTTTCATTCAGTCAGTAGCTTCAATCATTTCTGGACGTTTTTCAATGGCAAAAATCAATGAATATTGTAAATGCACAAACAGTAATTTCTCCGCATTGCAAGGTGCAATTCTGAAATTTTTTGCTTTTTCCCGCTCCTCTTAGCATGATAAAGAAGATTCAAAGAGAGTGAGGTGCCAGCTCCTTTCATTCAGTCAGTAGCTTCAAACATTTCTGGTATATGAATTACATGTTTTTCAATGGCAAAAATCAATGAATATTGTAAATGCACAAACAGTAATTTCTCCGCATTGCAAGGTGCAATTCTGAAATTTTTTGCTTTTTCCTGCTCCTCTTAGCATGATAAAGAAGATTCAAAGAGAGTGAGATGCCAGCTCCTTTCATTCAGTCAGTAGCTTCAATCATTTCTGGACGTTTTTCAATGGCAAAAATCAATGAATATTGTAAATGCACAAACAGTAATTTCTCCGCATTGCAAGGTGCAATTCTGAAATTTTTTGCTTTTTCCTGCTCCTCTTAGCATGATAAAGAAGATTCAAAGAGAGTGAGATGCCAGCTCCTTTCATTCAGTCAGTAGCTTCAATCATTTCTGGACGTTTTTCAATGGCAAAAATCAATGAATATTGTAAATGCACAAAAAGTAATTTCTCCGCATTGCAAGGTGCAATTCTGAAATTTTTTGCTTTTTCCTGCTCCTCTTAGCATGATAAAGAAGATTCAAAGAGAGTGAGATGCCAGCTCCTTTCATTCAGTCAGTAGCTTCAAACATTTCTGGTATATGAATAACATGATGTTTTTCAATGGCAAAAATCAATGAATATTGTAAATGCACAAACAGTAATTTCTCCGCATTGCAAGGTGCAAGTCTGAAATTTTTTGCTTTTTCCTGCTCCTCTTAGCATGATAAAGAAAATTCAAAGAGAGTGAGATGCCAGCTACATTCATTCAGTCAGTAGCTTCAATCATTTCTGGACGTTTTTCAATGGTAAAAATCAATGAATATTGTAAATGCACAAACAGTAATTTCTCCACATTGCAAGGTGCAATTCTGAAATTTTTTGCTTTTTCCTGCTCCTCTTAGCATGATAAAGAAGATTCAAAGAGAGTGAGATGCCAGCTCCTTTCATTCAGTCAGTAGCTTCAAACATTTCTGGTATATAAATAACATGATGTTTTTCAATGGCAAAAATCAATGAATATTGTAAATGCACAAACAGTAATTTCTCCGCATTGCAAAGTGCAATTCTGAAATTTTTTGCTTTTTCCTGTTCCTCTTAGCATGATAAAGAAGATTCAAAGAGAGTGAGATGCCAGCTCCTTTCATTCAGTCAGTAGCTTCAATCATTTCTGGACGTTTCTCAATGGCAAAAATCAATGAATATTGTAAATGCAAAAACTGTAATTTCTCCGCATTGCAAGGTGCAATTCTGAAATTTTTTGCTTTTTCCTGCTCCTCTTAGCATGATAAAGAAGATTCAAAGAGAGTGAGATGCCAGCTCCTTTCATTCAGTCAGTAGCTTCAATCATTTCTGGACGTTTTTCAATGGCAAAAATCAATGAATATTGTAAATGCACAAACAGTAATTTCTCCGCATTGCAAGGTGCAATTCTGAAATTTTTTGCTTTTTCCTGCTCCTCTTAGCATGATAAAGAAGATTCAAAGAGAGTGAGATGCCAGCTCCTTTCATTCAGTCAGTAGCTTCAATCATTTCTGGACGTTTTTCAATGGCAAAAATCAATGAATATTGTAAATGCACAAACAGTAATTTCTCCGCATTGCAAGGTGCAATTCTGAAATTTTTTGCTTTTTCCTGCTCCTCTTAGCATGATAAAGAAGATTCAAAGAGAGTGAGATGCCAGCTCCTTTCATTCAGTCAGTAGCTTCAATCATTTCTGGACGTTTTTCAATGGCAAAAATCAATGAATATTGTAAATGCACAAAAAGTAATTTCTCCGCATTGCAAGGTGCAATTCTGAAATTTTTTGCTTTTTCCTGCTCCTCTTAGCATGATAAAGAAGATTCAAAGAGAGTGAGATGCCAGCTCCTTTCATTCAGTCAGTAGCTTCAAACATTTCTGGTATATGAATAACATGATGTTTTTCAATGGCAAAAATCAATGAATATTGTAAATGCACAAACAGTAATTTCTCCGCATTGCAAGGTGCAAGTCTGAAATTTTTTGCTTTTTCCTGCTCCTCTTAGCATGATAAAAAAGATTCAAAGAGAGTGAGATGGCAGCTACTTTCATTCAGTCAGTAGCTTCAATCATTTCTGGACGTTTTTCAATGGTAAAAATCAATGAATATTGTAAATGCACAAACAGTAATTTCTCCACATTGCAAGGTGCAATTCTGAAATTTTTTGCTTTTTCCTGCTCCTCTTAGCATGATAAAGAAGATTCAAAGAGAGTGAGATGCCAGCTCCTTTCATTCAGTCAGTAGCTTCAAACATTTCTGGTATATGAATAACATGATGTTTTTCAATGGCAAAAATCAATGAATATTGTAAATGCACAAACAGTAATTTCTCCGCATTGCAAGGTGCAATTCTGAAATTTCTTGCTTTTTCCTGCTCCTCTTAGCATGATAAAGAAGATTCAAAGAGAGTGAGATGCCAGCTCCTTTCATTCAGTCAGTAGCTTCAATCATTTCTGGTATATGAATAACATGATGTTTTTCAATGGCAAAAATCAATGAATATTGTAAATGCACAAACAGTAATTTCTCCGCATTGCAAGGTGCAATTCTGAAATTTTTTGCTTTTTCCTGCTCCTCTTAGTATGATAAAGAAGATTCAAAGAGAGTGAGATGCCAGCTCCTTTCATTCAGTCAGTAGCTTCAATCATTTCTGGACTTTTTTCAACGGCAAAAATCAATGAATATTGTAAATGCACAAACAGTAATTTCTCCGCATTGCAAGGTGCAATTCTGAAATTTTTTGCTTTTTCCTGCTCCTCTTAGCATGATAAAGAAGATTCAAAGAGAGTGAGATGCCAGCTCCTTTCATTCAGTCAGTAGCTTCAAACATTTCTGGTATATGAATAACATGATGTTTTTCAATGGCAAAAATCAATGAATATTGTAAATGCACAAACAGTAATTTCTCCGCATTGCAAGGTGCAATTCTGAAATTTTTTGCTTTTTCCTGCTCCTCTTAGCATGATAAAGAAGATTCAAAGAGAGTGAGATGCCAGCTCCTTTCATTCAGTCAGTAGCTTCAATCATTTCTGGATGTTTTTCAATGGCAAAAATCAATGAATATTGTAAATGCACAAACTGTAATTTCTCCGCATTGCAAGGTGCAATTCTGAAATTTTTTGCTTTTTCCTGCTCCTCTTAGCATGATAAAGAAGATTCAAAGAGAGTGAGATGCCAGCTCCTTTCATTCAGTCAGTAGCTTCAATCATTTCTGGACGTTTTTCAATGGCAAAAATCAATGAATATTGTAAATGCACAAACAGTAATTTCTCCGCATTGCAAGGTGCAATTCTGAAATTTTTTGCTTTTTCCTGCTCCTCTTAGCATGATAAAGAAGATTCAAAGAGAGTGAGATGCCAGCTCCTTTCATTCAGTCAGTACCTTCAATCATTTCTGGACGTTTTTCAATGGCAAAAATCAATGAATATTGTAAATGCACAAACAGTAATTTTTCCGCATTGCAAGGTGCAATTCTGAAATTTTTTGCTTTTTCCCGCTCCTCTTAGCATGATAAAGAAGATTCAAAGAGAGTGAGGTGCCAGCTCCTTTCATTCAGTCAGTAGCTTCAAACATTTCTGGTATATGAATAACATGTTTTTCAATGGCAAAAATCAATGAATATTGTAAATGCACAAACAGTAATTTCTCCGCATTGCAAGGTGCAATTCTGAAATTTTTTGCTTTTTCCTGCTCCTCTTAGCATGATAAAGAAGATTCAAAGAGAGTGAGATGCCAGCTCCTTTCATTCAGTCAGTAGCTTCAATCATTTCTGGACGTTTTTCAATGGCAAAAATCAATGAATATTGTAAATGCACAAACAGTAATTTCTCCGCATTGCAAGGTGCAATTCTGAAATTTTTTGCTTTTTCCTGCTCCTCTTAGCATGATAAAGAAGATTCAAAGAGAGTGAGATGCCAGCTCCTTTCATTCAGTCAGTAGCTTCAAACATTTCTGGTATATAAATAACATGATGTTTTTCAATGGCAAAAATCAATGAATATTGTAAATGCACAAACAGTAATTTCTCCGCATTGCAAGGTGCAATTCTGAAATTTTTTGCTTTTTCCTGTTCCTCTTAGCATGATAAAGAAGATTCAAAGAGAGTGAGATGCCAGCTCCTTTCATTCAGTCAGTAGCTTCAATCATTTCTGAACGTTTCTCAATGGCAAAAATCAATGAATATTGTAAATGCAAAAACTGTAATTTCTCCGCATTGCAAGGTGCAATTCTGAAATTTTTTGCTTTTTCCTGCTCCTCTTAGCATGATAAAGAAGATTCAAAGAGAGTGAGATGCCAGCTCCTTTCATTCAGTCAGTAGCTTCAATCATTTCTGGACGTTTTTCAATGGCAAAAATCAATGAATATTGTAAATGCACAAACAGTAATTTCTCCGCATTGCAAGGTGCAATTCTGAAATTTTTTGCTTTTTCCTGCTCCTCTTAGCATGATAAAGAAGATTCAAAGAGAGTGAGATGCCAGCTCCTTTCATTCAGTCAGTAGCTTCAATCATTTCTGGACGTTTTTCAATGGCAAAAATCAATGAATATTGTAAATGCACAAACAGTAATTTCTCCGCATTGCAAGGTGCAATTCTGAAATTTTTTGCTTTTTCCCGCTCCTCTTAGCATGATAAAGAAGATTCAAAGAGAGTGAGGTGCCAGCTCCTTTCATTCAGTCAGTAGCTTCAAACATTTCTGGTATATGAATTACATGTTTTTCAATGGCAAAAATCAATGAATATTGTAAATGCACAAACAGTAATTTCTCCGCATTGCAAGGTGCAATTCTGAAATTTTTTGCTTTTTCCTGCTCCTCTTAGCATGATAAAGAAGATTCAAAGAGAGTGAGATGCCAGCTCCTTTCATTCAGTCAGTAGCTTCAATCATTTCTGGACGTTTTTCAATGGCAAAAATCAATGAATATTGTAAATGCACAAACAGTAATTTCTCCGCATTGCAAGGTGCAATTCTGAAATTTTTTGCTTTTTCCTGCTCCTCTTAGCATGATAAAGAAGATTCAAAGAGAGTGAGATGCCAGCTCCTTTCATTCAGTCAGTAGCTTCAATCATTTCTGGACGTTTTTCAATGGCAAAAATCAATGAATATTGTAAATGCACAAAAAGTAATTTCTCCGCATTGCAAGGTGCAATTCTGAAATTTTTTGCTTTTTCCTGCTCCTCTTAGCATGATAAAGAAGATTCAAAGAGAGTGAGATGCCAGCTCCTTTCATTCAGTCAGTAGCTTCAAACATTTCTGGTATATGAATAACATGATGTTTTTCAATGGCAAAAATCAATGAATATTGTAAATGCACAAACAGTAATTTCTCCGCATTGCAAGGTGCAAGTCTGAAATTTTTTGCTTTTTCCTGCTCCTCTTAGCATGATAAAGAAAATTCAAAGAGAGTGAGATGCCAGCTACATTCATTCAGTCAGTAGCTTCAATCATTTCTGGACGTTTTTCAATGGTAAAAATCAATGAATATTGTAAATGCACAAACAGTAATTTCTCCACATTGCAAGGTGCAATTCTGAAATTTTTTGCTTTTTCCTGCTCCTCTTAGCATGATAAAGAAGATTCAAAGAGAGTGAGATGCCAGCTCCTTTCATTCAGTCAGTAGCTTCAAACATTTCTGGTATATAAATAACATGATGTTTTTCAATGGCAAAAATCAATGAATATTGTAAATGCACAAACAGTAATTTCTCCGCATTGCAAAGTGCAATTCTGAAATTTTTTGCTTTTTCCTGTTCCTCTTAGCATGATAAAGAAGATTCAAAGAGAGTGAGATGCCAGCTCCTTTCATTCAGTCAGTAGCTTCAATCATTTCTGGACGTTTCTCAATGGCAAAAATCAATGAATATTGTAAATGCAAAAACTGTAATTTCTCCGCATTGCAAGGTGCAATTCTGAAATTTTTTGCTTTTTCCTGCTCCTCTTAGCATGATAAAGAAGATTCAAAGAGAGTGAGATGCCAGCTCCTTTCATTCAGTCAGTAGCTTCAATCATTTCTGGACGTTTTTCAATGGCAAAAATCAATGAATATTGTAAATGCACAAACAGTAATTTCTCCGCATTGCAAGGTGCAATTCTGAAATTTTTTGCTTTTTCCTGCTCCTCTTAGCATGATAAAGAAGATTCAAAGAGAGTGAGATGCCAGCTCCTTTCATTCAGTCAGTAGCTTCAATCATTTCTGGACGTTTTTCAATGGCAAAAATCAATGAATATTGTAAATGCACAAACAGTAATTTCTCCGCATTGCAAGGTGCAATTCTGAAATTTTTTGCTTTTTCCTGCTCCTCTTAGCATGATAAAGAAGATTCAAAGAGAGTGAGATGCCAGCTCCTTTCATTCAGTCAGTAGCTTCAATCATTTCTGGACGTTTTTCAATGGCAAAAATCAATGAATATTGTAAATGCACAAAAAGTAATTTCTCCGCATTGCAAGGTGCAATTCTGAAATTTTTTGCTTTTTCCTGCTCCTCTTAGCATGATAAAGAAGATTCAAAGAGAGTGAGATGCCAGCTCCTTTCATTCAGTCAGTAGCTTCAAACATTTCTGGTATATGAATAACATGATGTTTTTCAATGGCAAAAATCAATGAATATTGTAAATGCACAAACAGTAATTTCTCCGCATTGCAAGGTGCAAGTCTGAAATTTTTTGCTTTTTCCTGCTCCTCTTAGCATGATAAAAAAGATTCAAAGAGAGTGAGATGGCAGCTACTTTCATTCAGTCAGTAGCTTCAATCATTTCTGGACGTTTTTCAATGGTAAAAATCAATGAATATTGTAAATGCACAAACAGTAATTTCTCCACATTGCAAGGTGCAATTCTGAAATTTTTTGCTTTTTCCTGCTCCTCTTAGCATGATAAAGAAGATTCAAAGAGAGTGAGATGCCAGCTCCTTTCATTCAGTCAGTAGCTTCAAACATTTCTGGTATATGAATAACATGATGTTTTTCAATGGCAAAAATCAATGAATATTGTAAATGCACAAACAGTAATTTCTCCGCATTGCAAGGTGCAATTCTGAAATTTCTTGCTTTTTCCTGCTCCTCTTAGCATGATAAAGAAGATTCAAAGAGAGTGAGATGCCAGCTCCTTTCATTCAGTCAGTAGCTTCAATCATTTCTGGTATATGAATAACATGATGTTTTTCAATGGCAAAAATCAATGAATATTGTAAATGCACAAACAGTAATTTCTCCGCATTGCAAGGTGCAATTCTGAAATTTTTTGCTTTTTCCTGCTCCTCTTAGTATGATAAAGAAGATTCAAAGAGAGTGAGATGCCAGCTCCTTTCATTCAGTCAGTAGCTTCAATCATTTCTGGACTTTTTTCAACGGCAAAAATCAATGAATATTGTAAATGCACAAACAGTAATTTCTCCGCATTGCAAGGTGCAATTCTGAAATTTTTTGCTTTTTCCTGCTCCTCTTAGCATGATAAAGAAGATTCAAAGAGAGTGAGATGCCAGCTCCTTTCATTCAGTCAGTAGCTTCAAACATTTCTGGTATATGAATAACATGATGTTTTTCAATGGCAAAAATCAATGAATATTGTAAATGCACAAACAGTAATTTCTCCGCATTGCAAGGTGCAATTCTGAAATTTTTTGCTTTTTCCTGCTCCTCTTAGCATGATAAAGAAGATTCAAAGAGAGTGAGATGCCAGCTCCTTTCATTCAGTCAGTAGCTTCAATCATTTCTGGATGTTTTTCAATGGCAAAAATCAATGAATATTGTAAATGCACAAACTGTAATTTCTCCGCATTGCAAGGTGCAATTCTGAAATTTTTTGCTTTTTCCTGCTCCTCTTAGCATGATAAAGAAGATTCAAAGAGAGTGAGATGCCAGCTCCTTTCATTCAGTCAGTAGCTTCAATCATTTCTGGACGTTTTTCAATGGCAAAAATCAATGAATATTGTAAATGCACAAACAGTAATTTCTCCGCATTGCAAGGTGCAATTCTGAAATTTTTTGCTTTTTCCTGCTCCTCTTAGCATGATAAAGAAGATTCAAAGAGAGTGAGATGCCAGCTCCTTTCATTCAGTCAGTACCTTCAATCATTTCTGGACGTTTTTCAATGGCAAAAATCAATGAATATTGTAAATGCACAAACAGTAATTTTTCCGCATTGCAAGGTGCAATTCTGAAATTTTTTGCTTTTTCCCGCTCCTCTTAGCATGATAAAGAAGATTCAAAGAGAGTGAGGTGCCAGCTCCTTTCATTCAGTCAGTAGCTTCAAACATTTCTGGTATATGAATAACATGTTTTTCAATGGCAAAAATCAATGAATATTGTAAATGCACAAACAGTAATTTCTCCGCATTGCAAGGTGCAATTCTGAAATTTTTTGCTTTTTCCTGCTCCTCTTAGCATGATAAAGAAGATTCAAAGAGAGTGAGATGCCAGCTCCTTTCATTCAGTCAGTAGCTTCAATCATTTCTGGACGTTTTTCAATGGCAAAAATCAATGAATATTGTAAATGCACAAACAGTAATTTCTCCGCATTGCAAGGTGCAATTCTGAAATTTTTTGCTTTTTCCTGCTCCTCTTAGCATGATAAAGAAGATTCAAAGAGAGTGAGATGCCAGCTCCTTTCATTCAGTCAGTAGCTTCAATCATTTCTGGACGTTTTTCAATGGCAAAAATCAATGAATATTGTAAATGCACAAACAGTAATTTCTCCGCATTGCAAGGTGCAATTCTGAAATTTTTTGCTTTTTCCTGCTCCTCTTAGCATGATAAAGAAGATTCAAAGAGAGTGAGATGCCAGCTCCTTTCATTCAGTCAGTAGCTTCAAACATTTCTGGTATATGAATAACATGATGTTTTTCAATGGCAAAAATCAATGAATATTGTAAATGCACAAACAGTAATTTCTCCGCATTGCAAGGTGCAATTCTGAAATTTCTTGCTTTTTCCTGCTCCTCTTAGCATGATAAAGAAGATTCAAAGAGAGTGAGATGCCAGCTCCTTTCATTCAGTCAGTAGCTTCAATCATTTCTGGTATATGAATAACATGATGTTTTTCAATGGCAAAAATCAATGAATATTGTAAATGCACAAACAGTAATTTCTCCGCATTGCAAGGTGCAATTCTGAAATTTTTTGCTTTTTCCTGCTCCTCTTAGCATGATAAAGAAGATTCAAAGAGAGTGAGATGCCAGCTCCTTTCATTCAGTCAGTAGCTTCAATCATTTCTGGACTTTTTTCAACGGCAAAAATCAATGAATATTGTAAATGCACAAACAGTAATTTCTCCGCATTGCAAGGTGCAATTCTGAAATTTTTTGCTTTTTCCTGCTCCTCTTAGCATGATAAAGAAGATTCAAAGAGAGTGAGATGCCAGCTCCTTTCATTCAGTCAGTAGCTTCAATCATTTCTGGACGTTTTTCAATGGCAAAAATCAATGTATATTGTAAATGCACAAACAGTAATTTCTCCGCATTGCAAGGTGCAATTCTGAAATTTTTTGCTTTTTCCTGCTCCTCTTAGCATGATAAAGAAGATTCAAAGAGAGTGAGATGCCAGCTCCTTTCATTCAGTCAGTAGCTTCAATCATTTCTGGACGTTTTTCAATGGCAAAAATCAATGAATATTGTAAATGCACAAACTGTAATTTCTCCGCATTGCAAGGTGCAATTCTGAAATTTTTTGCTTTTTCCTGCTCCTCTTAGCATGATAAAGAAGATTCAAAGAGAGTGAGATGCCAGCTCCTTTCATTCAGTCAGTAGCTTCAATCATTTCTGGACGTTTTTCAATGGCAAAAATCAATGAATATTGTAAATGCACAAACTGTAATTTCTCCGCATTGCAAGGTGCAATTCTGAAATTTTTTGCTTTTTCCTGCTCCTCTTAGCATGATAAAGAAGATTCAAAGAGATTGAGATGCCAGCTCCTTTCATTCAGTCAGTAGCTTCAAACATTTCTGGTATATGAATAACATGATGTTTTTCAATGGCAAAAATCAATGAATATTGTAAATGCACAAACAGTAATTTCTCCGCATTGCAAGGTGCAATTCTGAAATTTTTTGCTTTTTCCTGCTCCTCTTAGCATGATAAAGAAGATTCAAAGAGAGTGAGATGCCAGCTCCTTTCATTCAGTCAGTAGCTTCAAACATTTCTGGTATATGAATAACATGATGTTTTTCAATGGCAAAAATCAATGAATATTGTAAATGCACAAACAGTAATTTCTCCGCATTGCAAGGTGCAAGTCTGAAATTTTTTGCTTTTTCCTGCTCCTCTTAGCATGATAAAGAAAATTCAAAGAGAGTGAGATGCCAGCTACTTTCATTCAGTCAGTAGCTTCAATCATTTCTGGACGTTTTTCAATGGTAAAAATCAATGAATATTGTAAATGCACAAACAGTAATTTCTCCACATTGCAAGGTGCAATTCTGAAATTTTTTGCTTTTTCCTGCTCCTCTTAGCATGATAAAGAAGATTCAAAGAGAGTGAGATGCCAGCTCCTTTCATTCAGTCAGTAGCTTCAAACATTTCTGGTATATAAATAACATGATGTTTTTCAATGGCAAAAATCAATGAATATTGTAAATGCACAAACAGTAATTTCTCCGCATTGCAAGGTGCAATTCTGAAATTTTTTGCTTTTTCCTGTTCCTCTTAGCATGATAAAGAAGATTCAAAGAGAGTGAGATGCCAGCTCCTTTCATTCAGTCAGTAGCTTCAATCATTTCTGGACGTTTCTCAATGGCAAAAATCAATGAATATTGTAAATGCACAAACTGTAATTTCTCCGCATTGCAAGGTGCAATTCTGAAATTTTTTGCTTTTTCCTGCTCCTCTTAGCATGATAAAGAAGATTCAAAGAGAGTGAGATGCCAGCTCCTTTCATTCAGTCAGTAGCTTCAATCATTTCTGGACGTTTTTCAATGGCAAAAATCAATGAATATTGTAAATGCACAAACAGTAATTTCTCCGCATTGCAAGGTGCAATTCTGAAATTTTTTGCTTTTTCCTGCTCCTCTTAGCATGATAAAGAAGATTCAAAGAGAGTGAGATGCCAGCTCCTTTCATTCAGTCAGTACCTTCAATCATTTCTGGACGTTTTTCAATGGCAAAAATCAATGAATATTGTAAATGCACAAACAGTAATTTCTCCGCATTGCAAGGTGCAATTCTGAAATTTTTTGCTTTTTCCCGCTCCTCTTAGCATGATAAAGAAGATTCAAAGAGAGTGAGGTGCCAGCTCCTTTCATTCAGTCAGTAGCTTCAAACATTTCTGGTATATGAATTACATGTTTTTCAATGGCAAAAATCAATGAATATTGTAAATGCACAAACAGTAATTTCTCCGCATTGCAAGGTGCAATTCTGAAATTTTTTGCTTTTTCCTGCTCCTCTTAGCATGATAAAGAAGATTCAAAGAGAGTGAGATGCCAGCTCCTTTCATTCAGTCAGTAGCTTCAATCATTTCCGGACGTTTTTCAATGGCAAAAATCAATGAATATTGTAAATGCACAAACAGTAATTTCTCCGCATTGCAAGGTGCAATTCTGAAATTTTTTGCTTTTTCCTGCTCCTCTTAGCATGATAAAGAAGATTCAAAGAGAGTGAGATGCCAGCTCCTTTCATTCAGTCAGTAGCTTCAATCATTTCTGGACGTTTTTCAATGGCAAAAATCAATGAATATTGTAAATGCACAAAAAGTAATTTCTCCGCATTGCAAGGTGCAATTCTGAAATTTTTTGCTTTTTCCTGCTCCTCTTAGCATGATAAAGAAGATTCAAAGAGAGTGAGATGCCAGCTCCTTTCATTCAGTCAGTAGCTTCAAACATTTCTGGTATATGAATAACATGATGTTTTTCAATGGCAAAAATCAATGAATATTGTAAATGCACAAACAGTAATTTCTCCGCATTGCAAGGTGCAAGTCTGAAATTTTTTGCTTTTTCCTGCTCCTCTTAGCATGATAAAAAAGATTCAAAGAGAGTGAGATGGCAGCTACTTTCATTCAGTCAGTAGCTTCAATCATTTCTGGACGTTTTTCAATGGTAAAAATCAATGAATATTGTAAATGCACAAACAGTAATTTCTCCACATTGCAAGGTGCAATTCTGAAATTTTTTGCTTTTTCCTGCTCCTCTTAGCATGATAAAGAAGATTCAAAGAGAGTGAGATGCCAGCTCCTTTCATTCAGTCAGTAGCTTCAAACATTTCTGGTATATGAATAACATGATGTTTTTCAATGGCAAAAATCAATGAATATTGTAAATGCACAAACAGTAATTTCTCCGCATTGCAAGGTGCAATTCTGAAATTTCTTGCTTTTTCCTGCTCCTCTTAGCATGATAAAGAAGATTCAAAGAGAGTGAGATGCCAGCTCCTTTCATTCAGTCAGTAGCTTCAATCATTTCTGGTATATGAATAACATGATGTTTTTCAATGGCAAAAATCAATGAATATTGTAAATGCACAAACAGTAATTTCTCCGCATTGCAAGGTGCAATTCTGAAATTTTTTGCTTTTTCCTGCTCCTCTTAGCATGATAAAGAAGATTCAAAGAGAGTGAGATGCCAGCTCCTTTCATTCAGTCAGTAGCTTCAATCATTTCTGGACTTTTTTCAACGGCAAAAATCAATGAATATTGTAAATGCACAAACAGTAATTTCTCCGCATTGCAAGGTGCAATTCTGAAATTTTTTGCTTTTTCCTGCTCCTCTTAGCATGATAAAGAAGATTCAAAGAGAGTGAGATGCCAGCTCCTTTCATTCAGTCAGTAGCTTCAATCATTTCTGGACGTTTTTCAATGGCAAAAATCAATGTATATTGTAAATGCACAAACAGTAATTTCTCCGCATTGCAAGGTGCAATTCTGAAATTTTTTGCTTTTTCCTGCTCCTCTTAGCATGATAAAGAAGATTCAAAGAGAGTGAGATGCCAGCTCCTTTCATTCAGTCAGTAGCTTCAATCATTTCTGGACGTTTTTCAATGGCAAAAATCAATGAATATTGTAAATGCACAAACAGTAATTTCTCCGCATTGCAAGGTGCAATTCTGAAATTTTTTGCTTTTTCCTGCTCCTCTTAGCATGATAAAGAAGATTCAAAGAGAGTGAGATGCCAGCTCCTTTCATTCAGTCAGTAGCTTCAAACATTTCTGGTATATGAATAACATGATGTTTTTCAATGGCAAAAATCAATGAATTTTGTAAATGCACAAACAGCAATTTCTCCGCATTGCAAGGTGCAATTCTGAAATTTTTTGCTTTTTCCTGCTCCTCTTAGCATGATAAAGAAGATTCAAAGAGAGTGAGATGCCAGCTCCTTTCATTCAGTCAGTAGCTTCAATCATTTCTGGACGTTTTTCAATGGCAAAAATCAATGAATATTGTAAATGCACAAACAGTAATTTCTCCGCATTGCGAGGTGCAATTCTGAAATTTTTTGCTTTTTCCTGCTCCTCTTAGCATGATAAAGAAGATTCAAAGAGAGTGAGATGCCAGCTCCTTTCATTCAGTCAGTAGCTTCAATCATTTCTGGTATGTGAATAACATGATGTTTTTCAATGGCAAAAATCAATGAATATTGTAAATGCACAAACAGTAATTTCTCCGCATTGCAAGGTGCAATTCTGAAATGTTTTGCTTTTTCCTGCTACTCTTAGCATGATAAAGAAGATTCAAAGAGAGTGAGATGCCAGCTCCTTTCATTCAGTCAGTAGCTTCAATCATTTCTGGTATATGAATAACATGATGTTTTTCAATGGCAAAAATCAATGAATATTGTAAATGCACAAACAGTAATTTATTCGCATTGCAAGGTGCAATTCTGAAATTTTTTGGTTTTTCCTGCTCCTCTTAGCATGATAAAGAAGATTCAAAGAGAGTGAGATGCCAGCTCCTTTCATTCAGTCAGTAGCTTCAAACATTTCTGGTATATGAATAACATGATGTTTTTCAATGGCAAAAATCAATGAATATTGTAAATGCACAAACAGTAATTTCTCCGCATTGCAAGGTGCAATTCTGAAATTTTTTGCCTTTTCCTGCTCCTCTTAGCATGATAAAGAAGATTCAAAGAGAGTGAGATGCCAGCTCCTTTCATTCAGTCAGTAGCTTCAATCATTTCTGGACGTTTTTCAATGTCAAAAATCAATGTATATTGTAAATGCACAAACAGTAATTTCTCCGCATTGCAAGGTGCAATTCTGAAATTTTTTGCTTTTTCCTGCTCCTCTTAGCATGATAAAGAAGATTCAAAGAGAGTGAGATGCCAGCTCCTTTCATTCAGTCAGTAGCTTCAATCATTTCTGGACGTTTTTCAATGGCAAAAATCAATGAATATTGTAAATGCACAAACAGTAATTTCTCCGCATTGCAAGGTGCAATTCTGAAATTTTTTGCTTTTTCCTGCTCCTCTTAGCATGATAAAGAAGATTCAAAGAGAGTGAGATGCCAGCTCCTTTCATTCAGTCAGTAGCTTCAAACATTTCTGGTATATGAATAACATGATGTTTTTCAATGGCAAAAATCAATGAATTTTGTAAATGCACAAACAGCAATTTCTCCGCATTGCAAGGTGCAATTCTGAAATTTTTTGCTTTTTCCTGCTCCTCTTAGCATGATAAAGAAGATTCAAAGAGAGTGAGATGCCAGCTCCTTTCATTCAGTCAGTAGCTTCAATCATTTCTGGACGTTTTTCAATGGCAAAAATCAATGAATATTGTAAATGCACAAACAGTAATTTCTCCGCATTGCGAGGTGCAATTCTGAAATTTTTTGCTTTTTCCTGCTCCTCTTAGCATGATAAAGAAGATTCAAAGAGAGTGAGATGCCAGCTCCTTTCATTCAGTCAGTAGCTTCAATCATTTCTGGTATGTGAATAACATGATGTTTTTCAATGGCAAAAATCAATGAATATTGTAAATGCACAAACAGTAATTTCTCCGCATTGCAAGGTGCAATTCTGAAATGTTTTGCTTTTTCCTGCTCCTCTTAGCATGATAAAGAAGATTCAAAGAGAGTGAGATGCCAGCTCCTTTCATTCAGTCAGTAGCTTCAATCATTTCTGGTATATGAATAACATGATGTTTTTCAATGGCAAAAATCAATGAATATTGTAAATGCACAAACAGTAATTTATTCGCATTGCAAGGTGCAATTCTGAAATTTTTTGGTTTTTCCTGCTCCTCTTAGCATGATAAAGAAGATTCAAAGAGAGTGAGATGCCAGCTCCTTTCATTCAGTCAGTAGCTTCAAACATTTCTGGTATATGAATAACATGATGTTTTTCAATGGCAAAAATCAATGAATATTGTAAATGCACAAACAGTAATTTCTCCGCATTGCAAGGTGCAATTCTGAAATTTTTTGCCTTTTCCTGCTCCTCTTAGCATGATAAAGAAGATTCAAAGAGAGTGAGATGCCAGCTCCTTTCATTCAGTCAGTAGCTTCAATCATTTCTGGACGTTTTTCAATGGCAAAAATCAATGAATATTGTAAATGCACAAACAGTAATTTCTCCGCATTGCAAGGTGCAATTCTGAAATTTTTTGCTTTTTCCTGCTCCTCTTAGCATGATAAAGAAGATTCAAAGAGAGTGAGATTCCAGCTCCTTTCATTCAGTCAGTAGCTTCAAACATTTCTGGTATATGAATAACATGATGTTTTTCAATGGCAAAAATCAATGAATATTGTAAATGCACAAACAGTAATTTCTCCGCATTGCAAGGTGCAATTCTGAAATTTTTTGCTTTTTCCTGCTCCTCTTAGCATGATAAAGAAGATTCAAAGAGAGTGAGATGCCAGCTCCTTTCATTCAGTCAGTAGCTTCAATCATTTCTGGACGTTTTTCAATGGCAAAAATCAATGAATATTGTAAATGCACAAACAGTAATTTCTCCGCATTGCAAGGTGCAATTCTGAAATTTTTTGCTTTTTCCTGCTCCTCTTAGCATGATAAAGAAGATTCAAAGAGAGTGAGATGCCAGCTCCTTTCATTCAGTCAGTAGCTTCAATCATTTCTGGTATATGAATAACATGATGTTTTTCAATGGCAAAAATCAATGAATATTGTAAATGCACAAACAGTAATTTCTCCGCATTGCAAGGTGCAATTCTGAAATTTTTTGCTTTTTCCTGCTCCTCTTAGCATGATAAAGAAGATTCAAAGAGAGTGAGATGCCAGCTCCTTTCATTCAGTCAGTAGCTTCAATCATTTCTGGACGTTTTTCAATGGCAAAAATCAATGAATATTGTAAATGCACAAACAGTAATTTCTCCGCATTGCAAGGTGCAATTCTGAAATTTTTTGCTTTTTCCTGCTCCTCTTAGCATGATAAAGAAGATTCAAAGAGAGTGACATGCCAGCTCCTTTCATTCAGTCAGTAGCTTCAAACATTTCTGGTATATGAATAACATGATGTTTTTCAATGGCAAAAATCAATGAATATTGTAAATGCACAAACAGTAATTTCTCCGCATTGCAAGGTGCAATTCTGAAATTTTTTGCTTTTTCCTGCTCCTCTTAGCATGATAAAGAAGATTCAAAGAGAGTGAGATGCCAGCTCCTTTCATTCAGTCAGTAGCTTCAATCATTTCTGGACGTTTTTCAATGGCAAAAATCAATGAATATTGTAAATGCACAAACAGTAATTTCTCCGCATTGCAAGGTGCAATTCTGAAATTTTTTGCTTTTTCCTGCTCCTCTTAGCATGATAAAGAAGATTCAAAGAGAGTGAGATGCCAGCTCCTTTCATTCACTCAGTAGCTTCAATCATTTTTGGTATATGAATAACATGATGTTTTTCAATGGCAAAAATCAATGAATATTGTAAATGCACAAACAGTAATTTCTCCGCATTGCAAGGTGCAATTCTGAAATTTTTTGCTTTTTCCTGCTCCTCTTAGCATGATAAAGAAGATTCAAAGAGAGTGAGATGCCAGCTCCTTTCATTCAGTCAGTAGCTTCAATCATTTCTGGACGTTTTTCAACGGCAAAAATCAATGAATATTGTAAATGCACAAACAGTAATTTCTCCGCATTGCAAGGTGTAATTCTGAAATTTTTTGCTTTTTCCTGCTCCTCTTAGCATGATAAAGAAGATTCAAAGAGAGTGAGATGCCAGCTCCTTTCATTCAGTCGGTAGGTTCAATCATTTCTGGACGTTTTTCAATGGCAAAAATCAATGAATATTGTAAATGCACAAACAGTAATTTCTCCGCATTGCAAGGTGCAATTCTGAAATTTTTTGCTTTTTCCTGCTCCTCTTAGCATGATAAAGAAGATTCAAAGAGAGTGAGATGCCAGCTCCTTTCATTCAGTCAGTAGCTTCAGTCATTTCTGGACGTTTTTCAATGGCAAAAATCAATGAATATTGTAAATGCACAAACAGTAATTTCTCCGCATTGCAAGGTGCAATTCTGAAATTTTTTGCTTTTTCCTGCTCCTCTTAGCATGATAAAGAAGATTCAAAGAGAGTGAGATGCCAGCTCCTTTCATTCAGTCAGTAGCTTCAATCATTTCTGGACGTTTTTCAATGGCAAAAATCAATGTATATTGTAAATGCACAAACAGTAATTTCTCCGCATTGCAAGGTGCAATTCTGAAATTTTTTGCTTTTTCCTGCTCCTCTTAGCATGATAAAGAAGATTCAAAGAGAGTGAGATGCCAGCTCCTTTCATTCAGTCAGTAGCTTCAATCATTTCTGGACGTTTTTCAATGGCAAAAATCAATGTATATTGTAAATGCACAAACAGTAATTTCTCCGCATTGCAAGGTGCAATTCTGAAATTTTTTGCTTTTTCCTGCTCCTCTTAGCATGATAAAGAAGATTCAAAGAGAGTGAGATGCCAGCTCCTTTCATTCAGTCAGTAGCTTCAATCATTTCTGGACGTTTTTCAATGGCAAAAATCAATGAATATTGTAAATGCACAAACAGTAATTTCTCCGCATTGCAAGGTGCAATTCTGAAATTTTTTGCTTTTTCCTGCTCCTCTTAGCATGATAAAGAAGATTCAAAGAGAGTGAGATGCCAGCTCCTTTCATTCAGTCAGTAGCTTCAAACATTTCTGGTATATGAATAACATGATGTTTTTCAATGGCAAAAATCAATGAATTTTGTAAATGCACAAACAGCAATTTCTCCGCATTGCAAGGTGCAATTCTGAAATTTTTTGCTTTTTCCTGCTCCTCTTAGCATGATAAAGAAGAATCAAAGAGAGTGAGATGCCAGCTCCTTTCATTCAGTCAGTAGCTTCAATCATTTCTGGACGTTTTTCAATGGCAAAAATCAATGAATATTGTAAATGCACAAACAGTAATTTCTCCGCATTGCGAGGTGCAATTCTGAAATTTTTTGCTTTTTCCTGCTCCTCAGCATGATAAAGAAGATTCAAAGAGAGTGAGATGCCAGCTCCTTTCATTCAGTCAGTAGCTTCAATCATTTCTGGTATATGAATAACATGATGTTTTTCAATGGCAAAAATCAATGAATATTGTAAATGCACAAACAGTAATTTCTCCGCATTGCAAGGTGCAATTCTGAAATTTTTTGCTTTTTCCTGCTCCTCTTAGCATGATAAAGAAGATTCAAAGAGAGTGAGATGCCAGCTCCTTTCATTCAGTCAGTAGCTTCAATCATTTCTGGTATATGAATAACATGATGTTTTTCAATGGCAAAAATCAATGAATATTGTAAATGCACAAACAGTAATTTATTCGCATTGCAAGGTGCAATTCTGAAATTTTTTGCTTTTTCCTGCTCCTCTTAGCATGATAAAGAAGATTCAAAGAGAGTGAGATGCCAGCTCCTTTCATTCAGTCAGTAGCTTCAAACATTTCTGGTATATGAATAACATGATGTTTTTCAATGGCAAAAATCAATGAATATTGTAAATGCACAAACAGTAATTTCTCCGCATTGCAAGGTGCAATTCTGAAATTTTTTGCCTTTTCCTGCTCCTCTTAGCATGATAAAGAAGATTCAAAGAGAGTGAGATGCCAGCTCCTTTCATTCAGTCAGTAGCTTCAATCATTTCTGGACGTTTTTCAATGGCAAAAATCAATGAATATTGTAAATGCACAAACAGTAATTTATTCGCATTGCAAGGTGCAATTCTGAAATTTTTTGCTTTTTCCTGCTCCTCTTAGCATGATAAAGAAGATTCAAAGAGAGTGAGATGCCAGCTCCTTTCATTCAGTCAGTAGCTTCAAACATTTCTGGTATATGAATAACATGATGTTTTTCAATGGCAAAAATCAATGAATATTGTAAATGCACAAACAGTAATTTCTCCGCATTGCAAGGTGCAATTCTGAAATTTTTTGCTTTTTCCTGCTCCTCTTAGCATGATAAAGAATATTCAAAGAGAGTGAGATGCCAGCTCCTTTCATTCAGTCAGTAGCTTCAATCATTTCTGGACGTTTTTCAATGGCAAAAATCAATGAATATTGTAAATGCACAAACAGTAATTTCTCCGCATTGCAAGGTGCAATTCTGAAATTTTTTGCTTTTTCCTGCTCCTTTTAGCATGATAAAGAAGATTCAAAGAGAGTGACATGCCAGCTCCTTTCATTCAGTCAGTAGCTTCAAACATTTCTGGTATATGAATAACATGATGTTTTTCAATGGCAAAAATCAATGAATATTGTAAATGCACAAACAGTAATTTCTCCGCATTGCAAGGAGCAATTCTGAAATTTTTTGCATTTTCCTGCTCCTCTTAGCATGATAAAGAAGATTCAAAGAGAGTGAGATGCCAGCTCCTTTCATTCAGTCAGTAGCTTCAATCATTTCTGGACGTTTTTCAATGGCAAAAATCAATGAATATTGTAAATGCACAAACAGTAATTTCTCCGCATTGCAAGGTGCAATTCTGAAATTTTTTGCTTTTTCCTGCTCCTCTTAGCATGATAAAGAAGATTCAAAGAGAGTGAGATGCCAGCTCCTTTCATTCAGTCAGTAGCTTCAATCATTTCTGGTATATGAATAACATGATGTTTAACAATGGCAAAAATCAATGAATATTGTAAATGCACAAACAGTAATTTCTCCGCATTGCAAGGTGCAATTCTGAAATTTTTTGCTTTTTCCTGCTCCTCTTAGCATGATAAAGAAGATTCAAAGAGAGTGAGATGCCAGCTCCTTTCATTCAGTCAGTAGCTTCAATCATTTCTGGATGTTTTTCAATGGCAAAAATCAATGAATATTGTAAATGCACAAACAGTAATTTCTCCGCATTGCAAGGTGCAATTCTGAAATTTTTTGCTTTTTCCTGCTCCTCTTAGCATGATAAAGAAGATTCAAAGAGAGTGAGATGCCAGCTCCTTTCATTCAGTCAGTAGCTTCAATCATTTCTGGACGTTTTTCAACGGCAAAAATCAATGAATATTGTAAATGCACAAACAGTAATTTCTCCGCATTGCAAGGTGCAATTCTGAAATTTTTTGCTTTTTCCTGCTCCTCTTAGCATGATAAAGAAGATTCAAAGAGAGTGAGATGCCAGCTCCTTTCATTCAGTCAGTAGCTTCAATCATTTCTGGACGTTTTTCAATGGCAAAAATCAATGAATATTGTAAATGCACAAACAGTAATTTCTCCGCATTGCAAGGTGCAATTCTGAAATTTTTTGCTTTTTCCTGCTCCTCTTAGCATGATAAAGAAGATTCAAACAGAGTGAGATGCCAGCTCCTTTCATTCAGTCAGTAGCTTCAATCATTTCTGGACGTTTTTCAATGGCAAAAATCAATGAATATTGTAAATGCACAAACAGTAATTTCTCCGTATTGCAAGGTGCAATTCTGAAATTTTTTGCTTTTTCCTGCTCCTCTTAGCATGATAAAGAAGATTCAAAGAGAGTGAGATGCCAGCTCCTTTCATTCAGTCAGTAGCTTCAATCATTTCTGGACGTTTTTCAATGGCAAAAATCAATGAATATTGTAAATGCACAAGCAGTAATTTCTCCGCATTGCAAGGTGCAATTCTGAAATTTTTTGCTTTTTCCTGCTCCTCTTAGCATGATAAAGAAGATTCAAAGAGACTGAGATGCCAGCTCCTTTCATTCAGTCAGTAGCTTCAATCATTTCTGGACGTTTTTCAATGGCAAAAATCAATGAATATTGTAAATGCACAAACAGTAATTTCTCCGCATTGCAAGGTGCAATTCTGAAATTTTTTACTTTTTCCTGCTCCTCTTAGCATGAAAAAGAAGATTCAAAGAGAGTGAGATGCCAGCTCCTTTCATTCAGTCAGTAGCTTCAATCATTTCTGGTATATGAATAACATGATGTTTTTCAATGGCAAAAATCAATGAATATTGTAAATGCACAAACAGTAATTTCTCCGCATTGCAAGGTGCAATTCTGAAATTTTTTGCTTTTTCCTGCTCCTCTTAGCATGATAAAGAAGATTCAAAGAGAGTGAGATGCCAGCTCCTTTCATTCAGTCAGTAGCTTCAATCATTTCTGGACGTTTTTCAATGGCAAAAATCAATGAATATTGTAAATGCACAAACAGTAATTTCTCCGCATTGCAAGGTGCAATTCTGAAATTTTTTGCTTTTTCCTGCTCCTCTTAGCATGATAAAGAAGATTCAAAGAGAGTGAGATGCCAGCTCCTTTCATTCAGTCAGTAGCTTCAATCATTTCTGGTATATGAATAACATGATGTTTTTCAATGGCAAAAATCAATGAATATTGTAAATGCACAAACAGTAATTTCTCCGCATTGCAAGGTGCAATTCTGAAATTTTTTGCTTTTTCCTGCTCCTCTTAGCATGATAAAGAAGATTCAAAGAGAGTGAGATGCCAGCTCCTTTCATTCAGTCAGTAGCTTCAAACATTTCTGGACGTTTTTCAATGGCAAAAATCAATGAATATTGTAAATGCACAAACAGTAATTTCTCCGCATTGCAAGGTGCAATTCTGAAATTTTTTGCTTTTTCCTGCTCCTCTTAGCATGATAAAGAAGATTCAAAGAGAGTGAGATGCCAGCTCCTTTCATTCAGTCAGTAGCTTCAATCATTTCTGGTATATGAATAACATGATGTTTAACAATGGCAAAAATCAATGAATATTGTAAATGCACAAACAGTAATTTCTCCGCATTGCAAGGTGCAATTCTGAAATGTTTTGCTTTTTCCTGCTCCTCTTAGCATGATAAAGAAGATTCAAAGAGAGTGAGATGCCAGCTCCTTTCATTCAGTCAGTAGCTTCAATCATTTCTGGATGTTTTTCAATGGCAAAAATCAATGAATATTGTAAATGCACAAACAGTAATTTCTCCGCATTGCAAGGTGCAATTCTGAAATTTTTTGCTTTTTCCTGCTCCTCTTAGCATGATAAAGAAGATTCAAAGAGAGTGAGATGCCAGCTCCTTTCATTCAGTCAGTAGCTTCAATCATTTCTGGACGTTTTTCAACGGCAAAAATCAATGAATATTGTAAATGCACAAACAGTAATTTCTCCGCATTGCAAGGTGCAATTCTGAAATTTTTTGCTTTTTCCTGCTCCTCTTAGCATGATAAAGAAGATTCAAAGAGAGTGAGATGCCAGCTCCTTTCATTCAGTCAGTAGCTTCAATCATTTCTGGACGTTTTTCAATGGCAAAAATCAATGAATATTGTAAATGCACAAACAGTAATTTCTCCGCATTGCAAGGTGCAATTCTGAAATTTTTTGCTTTTTCCTGCTCCTCTTAGCATGATAAAGAAGATTCAAAGAGAGTGAGATGCCAGCTCCTTTCATTCAGTCAGTAGCTTCAATCATTTCTGGACGTTTTTCAATGGCAAAAATCAATGAATATTGTAAATGCACAAACAGTAATTTCTCCATATTGCAAGGGGCAATTCTGAAATTTTTTGCTTTTTCCTGCTCCTCTTAGCATGATAAAGAAGATTCAAAGAGAGTGAGATGCCAGCTCCTTTCATTCAGTCAGTAGCTTCAATCATTTCTGGACGTTTTTCAATGGCAAAAATCAATGAATATTGTAAATGCACAAGCAGTAATTTCTCCGCATTGCAAGGTGCAATTCTGAAATTTTTTGCTTTTTCCTGCTCCTCTTAGCATGATAAAGAAGATTCAAAGAGACTGAGATGCCAGCTCCTTTCATTCAGTCAGTAGCTTCAATCATTTCTGGACGTTTTTCAATGGCAAAAATCAATGAATATTGTAAATGCACAAACAGTAATTTCTCCGCATTGCAAGGTGCAATTCTGAAATTTTTTGCTTTTTCCTGCTCCTCTTAGCATGATAAAGAAGATTCAAAGAGAGTGAGATGCCAGCTCCTTTCATTCAGTCAGTAGCTTCAATCATTTCTGGTATATGAATAACATGATGTTTTTCAATGGCAAAAATCAATGAATATTGTAAATGCACAAACAGTAATTTCTCCGCATTGCAAGGTGCAATTCTGAAATTTTTTGCTTTTTCCTGCTCCTCTTAGCATGATAAAGAAGATTCAAAGAGAGTGAGATGCCAGCTCCTTTCATTCAGTCAGTAGCTTCAATCATTTCTGGTATATGAATAACATGATGTTTTTCAATGGCAAAAATCAATGAATATTGTAAATGCACAAACAGTAATTTCTCCGCATTGCAAGGTGCAATTCTGAAATTTTTTGCCTTTTCCTGCTCCTCTTAGCATGATAAAGAAGATTCAAAGATAGTGAGATGCCAGCTCCTTTCATTCAGTCAGTAGCTTCAATCATTTCTGGACGTTTTTCAATGGCAAAAATCAATGAATATTGTAAATGCACAAACAGTAAATTCTCCGCATTGCAAGGTGCAATTCTGAAATTTTTTGCTTTTTCCTGCTCCTCTTAGCATGATAAAGAAGATTCAAAGAGAGTGAGATGCCAGCTCCTTTCATTCAGTCAGTAGCTTCAAACATTTCTGGTATATGAATAACATGATGTTTTTCAATGGCAAAAATCAATGAATATTGTAAATGCACAAACAGTAATTTCTCCGCATTGCAAGGTGCAATTCTGAAATTTTTTGCCTTTTCCTGCTCCTCTTAGCATGATAAAGAAGATTCAAAGAGAGTGAGATGCCAGCTCCTTTCATTCAGTCAGTAGCTTCAATCATTTCTGGACGTTTTTCAATGGCAAAAATCAATGAATATTGTAAATGCACAAACAGTAATTTCTCCGCATTGCAAGGTGCAATTCTGAAATTTTTTGCTTTTTCCTGCTCCTCTTAGCATGATAAAGAAGATTCAAAGAGAGTGAGATGCCAGCTCCTTTCATTCAGTCAGTATCTTCAAACATTTCTGGTATATAAATAACATGATGTTTTTCAATGGCAAAAATCAATGAATATTGTAAATGCACAAACAGTAATTTCTCCGCATTGCAAGGTGCAATTCTGAAATTTTTTGCTTTTTCCTGCTCCTCTTAGCATGATAAAGAAGATTCAAAGAGAGTGAGATGCCAGCTCCTTTCATTCAGTCAGTAGCTTCAATCATTTCTGGTATATGAATAACATGATGTTTTTCAATGGCAAAAATAAATGAATATTGTAAATGCACAAACAGTAATTTCTCCGCATTGCAAGGTGCAATTCTGAAATTTTTTGCTTTTTCCTGCTCCTCTTAGCATGATAAAGAAGATTCAAAGAGAGTGAGATGCCAGCTCCTTTCATTCAGTCAGTAGCTTCAATCATTTCTGGTATATGAATAACATGATGTTTTTCAATGGCAAAAATCAATGAATATTGTAAATGCACAAACAGTAATTTCTCCGCATTGCAAGGTGCAATTCTGAAATTTTTTGCCTTTTCCTGCTCCTCTTAGCATGATAAAGAAGATTCAAAGAGAGTGAGATGCCAGCTCCTTTCATTCAGTCAGTAGCTTCAATCATTTCTGGACGTTTTTCAATGGCAAAAATCAATGAATATTGTAAATGCACAAACAGTAATTTCTCCGCATTGCAAGGTGCAATTCTGAAATTTTTTGCTTTTTCCTGCTCCTCTTAGCATGAAAAAGAAGATTCAAAGAGAGTGAGATGCCAGCTCCTTTCATTCAGTCAGTAGCTTCAAACATTTCTGGTATATGAATAACATGATGTTTTTCAATGGCAAAAATCAATGAATATTGTAAATGCACAAACAGTAATTTCTCCGCATTGCAAGGTGCAATTCTGAAATTTTTTGCTTTTTCCTGCTCCTCTTAGCATGATAAAGAAGATTCAAAGAGAGTGAGATGCCAGCTCCTTTCATTCAGTCAGTAGCTTCAATCATTTCTGGACGTTTTTCAATGGCAAAAATCAATGAATATTGTAAATGCACAAACAGTAATTTCTCCGCATTGCAAGGTGCAATTCTGAAATTTTTTGCTTTTTCCTGCTCCTCTTAGCATGATAAAGAAGATTCAAAGAGAGTGAGATGCCAGCTCCTTTCATTCAGTCAGTAGCTTCAATCATTTCTGGTATATGAATAACATGATGTTTTTCAATGGCAAAAATAAATGAATATTGTAAATGCACAAACAGTAATTTCTCCGCATTGCAAGGTGCAATTCTGAAATTTTTTGCTTTTTCCTGCTCCTCTTAGCATGATAAAGAAGATTCAAAGAGAGTGAGATGCCAGCTCCTTTCATTCAGTCAGTAGCTTCAATCATTTCTGGTATATGAATAACATGATGTTTTTCAATGGCAAAAATCAATGAATATTGTAAATGCACAAACAGTAATTTCTCCGCATTGCAAGGTGCAATTCTGAAATTTTTTGCCTTTTCCTGCTCCTCTTAGCATGATAAAGAAGATTCAAAGAGAGTGAGATGCCAGCTCCTTTCATTCAGTCAGTAGCTTCAATCATTTCTGGATGTTTTTCAATGGCAAAAATCAATGAATATTGTAAATGCACAAACAGTAATTTCTCCGCATTGCAAGGTGCAATTCTGAAATTTTTTGCTTTTTCCTGCTCCTCTTAGCATGATAAAGAAGATTCAAAGAGAGTGAGATGCCAGCTCCTTTCATTCAGTCAGTAGCTTCAATCATTTCTGGACGTTTTTCAATGGCAAAAATCAATGAATATTGTAAATGCACAAACAGTAATTTCTCCGCATTGCAAGGTGCAATTCTGAAATTTTTTGCTTTTTTCTGCTCCTCTTAGCATGATAAAGAAGATTCAAAGAGAGTGAGATGCCAGCTCCTTTCATTCAGTCAGTAGCTTCAATCATTTCTGGTATATGAATAACATGATGTTTTTCAATGGCAAAAATCAATGAATATTGTAAATGCACAAACAGTAATTTCTCCGCATTGCAAGGTGCAATTCTGAAATTTTTTGCTTTTTCCTGCTCCTCTTAGCATGATAAAGAAGATTCAAAGAGAGTGAGATGCCAGCTCCTTTCATTCAGTCAGTAGCTTCAATCATTTCTGGACGTTTTTCAATGGCAAAAATCAATGAATATTGTAAATGCACAAACAGTAATTTCTCCGCATTGCAAGGTGCAATTCTGAAATTTTTTGCTTTTTCCTGCTCCTCTTAGCATGATAAAGAAGATTCAAAGAGAGTGAGATGCCAGCTCCTTTCATTCAGTCAGTAGCTTCAATCATTTCTGGTATATGAATAACATGATGTTTTTCAATGGCAAAAATCAATGAATATTGTAAATGCACAAACAGTAATTTCTCCGCATTGCAAGGTGCAATTCTGAAATTTTTTGCTTTTTCCTGCTCCTCTTAGCATGATAAAGAAGATTCAAAGAGAGTGAGATGCCAGCTCCTTTAATTCAGTCAGTAGCTTCAATCATTTCTGGACGTTTTTCAATGGCAAAAATCAATGAATATTGTAAATGCACAAACAGTAATTTCTCCGCATTGCAAGGTGCAATTCTGAAATTTTTTGCTTTTTCCTGCTCCTCTTAGCATGATAAAGAAGATTCAAAGAGAGTGAGATGCCAGCTCCTTTCATTCAGTCAGTAGCTTCAAACATTTCTGGAATATGAATAACATGATGTTTTTCAATGGCAAAAATCAATGAATATTGTAAATGCACAAACAGTAATTTCTCCGCATTGCAAGGTGCAATTCTGAAATTTTTTGCTTTTTCCTGCTCCTCTTAGCATGATAAAGAAGATTCAAAGAGAGTGAGATGCCAGCTCCTTTCATTCAGTCAGTAGCTTCAATCATTTCTGGACGTTTTTCAATGGCAAAAATGAATGAATATTGTAAATGCACAAACAGTAATTTCTCCGCATTGCAAGGTGCAATTCTGAAATTTTTTGCTTTTTCCTGCTCCTCTTAGCATGATAAAGAAGATTCAAAGAGAATGAGATGCCAGCTCCTTTCATTCAGTCAGTAGCTTCAATCATTTCTGGACGTTTTTCAACGGCAAAAATCAATGAATATTGTATATGCACAAACAGTAATTTCTCCGCATTGCAAGGTGCAATTCTGAAATTTTTTGCTTTTTCCTGCTCCTCTTAGCATGATAAAGAAGATTCAAAGAGAGTGAGATGCCAGCTCCTTTCATTCAGTCAGTAGCTTCAATCATTTCTGGACGTTTTTCAATAGCAAAAATCAATGAATATTGTAAATGCACAAACAGTAATTTCTCCGCATTGCAAGGTGCAATTCTGAAATTTTTTGCTTTTTCCTGCTCCTCTTAGCATGATAAAGAAGATTCAAAGAGAGTGAGATGCCAGCTCCTTTAATTCAGTCAGTAGCTTCAATCATTTCTGGACGTTTTTCAATGGCAAAAATCAATGAATATTGTAAATGCACAAACAGTAATTTCTCCGCATTGCAAGGTGCAATTCTGAAATTTTTTGCTTTTTCCTGCTCCTCTTAGCATGATAAAGAAGATTCAAAGAGAGTGAGATGCCAGCTCCTTTCATTCAGTCAGTAGCTTCAAACATTTCTGGAATATGAATAACATGATGTTTTTCAATGGCAAAAATCAATGAATATTGTAAATGCACAAACAGTAATTTCTCCGCATTGCAAGGTGCAATTCTGAAATTTTTTGCTTTTTCCTGCTCCTCTTAGCATGATAAAGAAGATTCAAAGAGAGTGAGATGCCAGCTCCTTTCATTCAGTCAGTAGCTTCAATCATTTCTGGACGTTTTTCAATGGCAAAAATCAATGAATATTGTAAATGCACAAACAGTAATTTCTCCGCATTGCAAGGTGCAATTCTGAAATTTTTTGCTTTTTCCTGCTCCTCTTAGCATGATAAAGAAGATTCAAAGAGAATGAGATGCCAGCTCCTTTCATTCAGTCAGTAGCTTCAATCATTTCTGGACGTTTTTCAACGGCAAAAATCAATGAATATTGTAAATGCACAAACAGTAATTTCTCCGCATTGCAAGGTGCAATTCTGAAATTTTTTGCTTTTTCCTGCTCCTCTTAGCATGATAAAGAAGATTCAAAGAGAGTGAGATGCCAGCTCCTTTCATTCAGTCAGTAGCTTCAATCATTTCTGGACGTTTTTCAATAGCAAAAATCAATGAATATTGTAAATGCACAAACAGTAATTTCTCCGCATTGCAAGGTGCAATTCTGAAATTTTTTGCTTTTTCCTGCTCCTCTTAGCATGATAAAGAAGATTCAAAGAGAGTGAGATGCCAGCTCCTTTCATTCAGTCAGTAGCTTTAATCATTTCTGGACGTTTTTCAATGGCAAAAATCAATGAATATTGTAAATGCACAAACAGTAATTTCTCCGCATTGCAAGGTGCAATTCTGAAATTTTTTGCTTTTTCCTGCTCCTCTTAGCATGATAAAGAAGACTCAAAGAGAGTGAGATGCCAGCTCCTTTCATTCAGTCAGTAGCTTCAATCATTTCTGGACGTTTTTCAATGGCAAAAATCAATGAATATTGTAAATGCACAAGCAGTAATTTCTCCGCATTGCAAGGTGCAATTCTGAAATTTTTTGCTTTTTCCTGCTCCTCTTAGCATGATAAAGAAGATTCAAAGAGAGTGAGATGCCAGCTCCTTTCATTCAGTCAGTAGCTTCAATCATTTCTGGACGTTTTTCAATGGCAAAAATCAATGAATATTGTAAATGCACAAACAGTAATTTCTCCGCATTGCAAGGTGCAATTCTGAAATGTTTTGCTTTTTCCTGCTCCTCTTAGCATGAAAAAGAAGATTCAAAGAGCGTGAGATGCCAGCTCCTTTCATTCAGTCAGTAGCTTCAATCATTTCTGGTATATGAATAACATGATGTTTTTCAATGGCAAAAATCAATGAATATTGTAAATGCACAAACAGTAATTTCTCCGCATTGGAAGGTGCAATTCTGAATTTTTTTGCTTTTTCCTGCTCCTCTTAGCATGATAAAGAAGATTCAAAGAGAGTGAGATGCCAGCTCCTTTCATTCAGTCAGTAGCTTCAATCATTTCTGGACGTTTTTCAATGGCAAAAATCAATGAATATTGTAAATGCACAAACAGTAATTTCTCCGCATTGCAAGGTGCAATTCTGAAATTTTTTGCTTTTTCCTGCTCCTCTTAGCATGATAAAGAAGATTCAAAGAGAGTGAGATGCCAGCTCCTTTCAGTCAGTAGCTTCAATCATTTCTGGACATTTTTCAATGGCAAAAATCAATGAATATTGTAAATGCACAAACAGTAATTTCTCCGCATTGCAAGGTGCAATTCTGAAATTTTTTGCTTTTTCCTGCTCCTCTTAGCATGATAAAGAAGATTCAAATAGAGTGAGATGCCAGCTCCTTTCATTCAGTCAGTAGCTTCAAACATTTCTGGTATATGAATAACATGATGTTTTTCAATGGCAAAAATCAATGAATATTGTAGATGCACAAACAGTAATTTCTCCGCATTGCAAGGTGCAATTCTGAAATTTTTTGCTTTTTCCTGCTCCTCTTAGCATGATAAAGAAGATTCAAAGAGACTGAGATGCCAGCTCCTTTCATTCAGTCAGTAGCTTCAATCATTTCTGGACGTTTTTCAATAGCAAAAATCAATGAATATTGTAAATGCACAAACAGTAATTTCTCCGCATTGCAAGGTGCAATTCTGAAATTTTTTGCTTTTTCCTGCTCCTCTTAGCATGATAAAGAAGATTCAAAGAGAGTGAGATGCCAGCTCCTTTCATTCAGTCAGTAGCTTTAATCATTTCTGGACGTTTTTCAATGGCAAAAATCAATGAATATTGTAAATGCACAAACAGTAATTTCTCCGCATTGCAAGGTGCAATTCTGAAATTTTTTGCTTTTTCCTGCTCCTCTTAGCATGATAAAGAAGACTCAAAGAGAGTGAGATGCCAGCTCCTTTCATTCAGTCAGTAGCTTCAATCATTTCTGGACGTTTTTCAATGGCAAAAATCAATGAATATTGTAAATGCACAAGCAGTAATTTCTCCGCATTGCAAGGTGCAATTCTGAAATTTTTTGCTTTTTCCTGCTCCTCTTAGCATGATAAAGAAGATTCAAAGAGAGTGAGATGCCAGCTCCTTTCATTCAGTCAGTAGCTTCAATCATTTCTGGACGTTTTTCAATGGCAAAAATCAATGAATATTGTAAATGCACAAACAGTAATTTCTCCGCATTGCAAGGTGCAATTCTGAAATGTTTTGCTTTTTCCTGCTCCTCTTAGCATGAAAAAGAAGATTCAAAGAGCGTGAGATGCCAGCTCCTTTCATTCAGTCAGTAGCTTCAATCATTTCTGGTATATGAATAACATGATGTTTTTCAATGGCAAAAATCAATGAATATTGTAAATGCACAAACAGTAATTTCTCCGCATTGGAAGGTGCAATTCTGAATTTTTTTGCTTTTTCCTGCTCCTCTTAGCATGATAAAGAAGATTCAAAGAGAGTGAGATGCCAGCTCCTTTCATTCAGTCAGTAGCTTCAATCATTTCTGGACGTTTTTCAATGGCAAAAATCAATGAATATTGTAAATGCACAAACAGTAATTTCTCCGCATTGCAAGGTGCAATTCTGAAATTTTTTGCTTTTTCCTGCTCCTCTTAGCATGATAAAGAAGATTCAAAGAGAGTGAGATGCCAGCTCCTTTCAGTCAGTAGCTTCAATCATTTCTGGACATTTTTCAATGGCAAAAATCAATGAATATTGTAAATGCACAAACAGTAATTTCTCCGCATTGCAAGGTGCAATTCTGAAATTTTTTGCTTTTTCCTGCTCCTCTTAGCATGATAAAGAAGATTCAAATAGAGTGAGATGCCAGCTCCTTTCATTCAGTCAGTAGCTTCAAACATTTCTGGTATATGAATAACATGATGTTTTTCAATGGCAAAAATCAATGAATATTGTAGATGCACAAACTGTAATTTCTCCGCATTGCAAGGTGCAATTCTGAAATTTTTTGCTTTTTCCTGCTCCTCTTAGCATGATAAAGAAGATTCAAAGAGACTGAGATGCCAGCTCCTTTCATTCAGTCAGTAGCTTCAATCATTTCTGGACGTTTTTCAATGGCAAAAATCAATGAATATTGTAAATGCACAAACAGTAATTTCTCCGTATTGCAAGGTGCAATTCTGAAATTTTTTGCTTTTTCCTGCTCCTCTTAGCATGATAAAGAAGATTCAAAGAGAGTGAGATGCCAGCTCCTTTCATTCAGTCAGTAGCTTCAATCATTTCTGGACGTTTTTCAATGGCAAAAATCAATGAATATTGTAAATGCACAAACAGTAATTTCTCCGCATTGCAAGGTGCAATTCTGAAATTTTTTGCTTTTTCCTGCTCCTCTTAGCATGATAAAGAAGATTCAAAGAGAGTGAGATGCCAGCTCCTTTCATTCAGTCAGTAGCTTCAATCATTTCTGGTATATGAATAACATGATGTTTTTCAATGGCAAAAATCAATGAATATTGTAAATGCACAAACAGTAATTTCTCCGCATTGCAAGGTGCAATTCTGAAATTTTTTGCTTTTTCCTGCTCCTCTTAGCATGATAAAGAAGATTCAAAGAGAGTGAGATGCCAGCTCCTTTCATTCAGTCAGTAGCTTCAATCATTTCTGGACGTTTTTCAATGGCAAAAATCAATGAATATTGTAAATGCACAAACAGTAATTTCTCCGCATTGCAAGGTGCAATTCTGAAATTTTTTGCTTTTTCCTGCTCCTCTTAGCATGATAAAGAAGATTCAAAGAGAGTGAGATGCCAGCTCCTTTCATTCAGTCAGTAGCTTCAAACATTTCTGGTATATGAATAACATGATGTTTTTCAATGGCAAAAATCAATGAATATTGTAAATGCACAAACAGTAATTTCTTCGCATTGCAAGGTGCAATTCTGAAATTTTTTGCTTTTTCCTGCTCCTCTTAGCATGATAAAGAAGATTCAAAGAGAGTGAGATGCCAGCTCCTTTCATTCAGTCAGTAGCTTCAAACATTTCTGGTATATGAATAACATGATGTTTTTCAATGGCAAAAATCAATGAATATTGTAAATGCACAAACAGTAATTTCTCCGCATTGCAAGGTGCAATTCTGAAATTTTTGCTTTTTCCTGCTCCTCTTAGCATGATAAAGAAGATTCAAAGAGAGTGAGATGCCAGCTCCTTTCATTCAGTCAGTAGCTTCAATCATTTCTGGACGTTTTTCAATGGCAAAAATCAATGAATATTGTAAATGCACAAACAGTAATTTCTCCGCATTGCAAGGTGCAATTCTGAAATTTTTTGCTTTTTCCTGCTCCTCTTAGCATGATAAAGAAGATTCAAAGAGAGTGAGATGCCAGCTCCTTTCATTCAGTCAGTAGCTTCAATCATTTCTGGACGTTTTTCAATGGCAAAAATCAATGAATATTGTAAATGCACAAACAGTAATTTCTCCGCATTGCAAGGTGCAATTCTGAAATTTTTTGCTTTTTCCTGCTCCTCTTAGTATGATAAAGAAGATTCAAAGAGAGTGAGATGCCAGCTCCTTTCATTCAGTCAGTAGCTTCAAACATTTCTGGTATATGAATAACATGATGTTTTTCAATGGCAAAAATCAATGAATATTGTAAATGCACAAACAGTAATTTCTCCGCATTGCAAGGTGCAATTCTGAAATTTTTTGCTTTTTCCTGCTCCTCTTAGCATGATAAAGAAGATTCAAAGAGAGTGAGATGCCAGCTCCTTTCATTCAGTCAGTAGCTTCAATCATTTCTGGTATATGAATAACATGATGTTTTTCAATGGCAAAAATTAATGAATATTGTAAATGCACAAACAGTAATATCTCCGCATTGCAAGGTGCAATTCTGAAATTTTTTGCTTTTTCCTGCTCCTCTTAGCATGATAAAGAAGATTCAAAGAGAGTGAGATGCCAGCTCCTTTCATTCAGTCAGTAGCTTCAATCATTTCTGGACGTTTTTCAATGGCAAAAATCAATGAATATTGTAAATGCACAAACAGTAATTTCTCCGCATTGAAGGTGCAATTCTGAAATTTTTTGCTTTTTCCTGCTCCTCTTAGCATGATAAAGAAGATTCAAAGAGAGTGAGATGCCAGCTCCTTTCATTCAGTCAGTAGCTTCAAACATTTCTGGTATATGAATAACATGATGTTTTTCAATGGCAAAAATCAATGAATATTGTAAATGCACAAACAGTAATTTCTCCGCATTGCAAGGTGCAATTCTGAAATTTTTTGCTTTTTCCTGCTCCTCTTAGCATGATAAAGAAGATTCAAAGAGAGTGAGATGAGAGCTCCTTTCATTCAGTCAGTAGCTTCAATCATTTCTGGACGTTTTTCAATGGCAAAAATCAATGAATATTGTAAATGCACAAACAGTAATTTCTCCGCATTGCAAGGTGCAATTCTGAAATGTTTTGCTTTTTCCTGCTCCTCTTAGCATGATAAAGAAGATTCAGAGAGTGAGATGCCAGCTCCTTTCATTCAGTCAGTAGCTTCAATCATTTCTGGACGTTTTTCAATGGCAAAAATCAATGAATATTGTAAATGCACAAACAGTAATTTCTCCGCATTGCAAGGTGCAATTCTGAAATTTTTTGCTTTTTCCTGCTCCTCTTAGCATGATAAAGAAGATTCAAAGAGAGTGATATGCCAGCTCCTTTCATTCAGTCAGTAGCTTCAATCATTTCTGGTATATGAATAACATGATGTTTTTCAATGGCAAAAATCAATGAATATTGTAAATGCACAAACAGTAATTTCTCCGCATTGCAAGGTGCAATTCTGAAATTTTTTGCTTTTTCCTGCTCCTCTTAGCATGATAAAGAAGATTCAAAGAGAGTGAGATGCCAGCTCCTTTCATTCAGTCAGTAGCTTCAATCATTTCTGGACGTTTTTCAATGGCAAAAATCAATGAATATTGTAAATGCACAAACAGTAATTTCTCCGCATTGCAAGGTGCAATTCTGAAATTTTTTGCTTTTTCCTGCTCCTCTTAGCATGGTAAAGAAGACTCAAAGAGAGTGAGATGCCAGCTCCTTTCATTCAGTCAGTAGCTTCAATCATTTCTGGACGTTTTTCAACGGCAAAAATCAATGAATATTGTAGATGCACAAACAGTAATTTCTCCGCATTGCAAGGTGCAATTCTGAAATTTTTTGCTTTTTCCTGCTCCTCTTAGCATGATAAAGAAGATTCAAAGAGACTGAGATGCCAGCTCCTTTCATTCAGTCAGTAGCTTCAATCATTTCTGGACGTTTTTCAATGGCAAAAATCAATGAATATTGTAAATGCACAAACAGTAATTTCTCCGCATTGCAAGGTGCAATTCTGAAATTTTTTGCTTTTTCCTGCTCCTCTTAGCATGATAAAGAAGATTCAAAGAGAGTGAGATGCCAGCTCCTTTCATTCAGTCAGTAGCTTCAATCATTTCTGGATGTTTTTCAATGGCAAAAATCAATGAATATTGTAAATGCACAAACAGTAATTTCTCCGCATTGCAAGGTGCAATTCTGAAATTTTTTGCTTTTTCCTGCTCCTCTTAGCATGATAAAGAAGATTCAAAGAGAGTGAGATGCCAGCTCCTTTCATTCAGTCAGTAGCTTCAATCATTTCTGGACGTTTTTCAATGGCAAAAATCAATGAATATTGTAAATGCACAAACAGTAATTTCTCCGCATTGCAAGGTGCAATTCTGAAATTTTTTGCTTTTTCCTGCTCCTCTTAGCATGATAAAGAAGATTCAAAGAGAGTGAGATGCCAGCTCCTTTCATTCAGTCAGTAGCTTCAAACATTTCTGGTATATGAAAAACATGTTTTTCAATGGCAAAAATCAATGAATATTGTAAATGCACAAACAGTAATATCTCCACATTGCACGGTGCAATTCTGAAATTTTTAGCTTTTTCCTGTTAATCCTAGCATGATAAAGAAGATTCAAAGAGAGTGAGATGCCAGCTCCTTTCATTCAGTCAGTAGCTTCAAACATTTCTGGTATATGAAAAACATGTTTTTCAATGGCAAAAATCAATGAATATTGTAAATGCACAAACAGTAATATCTCCACATTGCAAGGTGCAATTCTGAAATTTTTTGCTTTTTCCTGCTAATCCTAGCATGATAAAGAAGATTCAAAGAGAGTGAGATGCCAGCTCCTTTCATTCAGTCAGTAGCTTCAAACATTTCTGGTATATGAAAAACATGTTTTTCAATGGCAAAAATCAATGAATATTGTAAATGCACAAACAGTAATATCTCCACATTGCACGGTGCAATTATGAAATTTTTAGCTTTTTCCTGTTAATCCTAGCATGATAAAGAAGATTCAAAGAGAGTGAGATGCCAGCTCCTTTCATTCAGTCAGTAGCTTCAAACATTTCTGGTATATGAAAAACATGTTTTTCAATGGCAAAAATCAATGAATATTGTAAATGCACAAACAGTAATATCTCCACATTGCAAGGTGCAATTCTGAAATTTTTTGCTTTTTCCTGCTAATCCTAGCATGATAAAGAAGATTCAAAGAGAGTGAGATGCCAGCTCCTTTCATTCAGTCAGTAGCTTCAAACATTTCTGGTATATGAAAAACATGTTTTTCAATGGCAAAAATCAATGAATATTGTAAATGCACAAACAGTAATATCTCAACATTGCACGGTGCAATTCTGAAATTTTTAGCTTTTTCCTGTTAATCCTAGCATGATAAAGAAGATTCAAAGAGAGTGAGATGCCAGCTCCTTTCATTCAGTCAGTAGCCTCAAACATTTCTGGTATATGAAAAACATGTTTTTCAATGGCAAAAATCAATGAATATTGTAAATGCACAAACAGTAATATCTCCACATTGCAAGGTGCAATTCTGAAATTTTTTGCTTTTTCCTGTTAATCCTAGCATGATAAAGAAGATTCAAAGAGAGTGAGATGCCAGCTCCTTTCATTCAGTCAGTAGCTTCAAACATTTCTGGACGTTTTTCAATGGCAAAAATCAATGAATATTGTAAATGCACAAACAGTAATTTCTCCGCATTGCAAGGTGCAATTCTGAAATTTTTTGCTTTTTCCTGCTCCTCTTAGCATGATAAAGAAGATTCAAAGAGAGTGAGATGCCAGCTCCTTTCATTCAGTCAGTAGCTTCAAACATTTCTGGTATATGAATAACATGATGTTTTTCAATGGCAAAAATCAATGAATATTGTAAATGCACAAACAGTAATTTCTTCGCATTGCAAGGTGCAATTCTGAAATTTTTTGCTTTTTCCTGCTCCTCTTAGCATGATAAAGAAGATTCAAAGAGAGTGAGATGCCAGCTCCTTTCATTCAGTCAGTAGCTTCAAACATTTCTGGTATATGAATAACATGATGTTTTTCAATGGCAAAAATCAATGAATATTGTAAATGCACAAACAGTAATTTCTCCGCATTGCAAGGTGCAATTCTGAAATTTTTGCTTTTTCCTGCTCCTCTTAGCATGATAAAGAAGATTCAAAGAGAGTGAGATGCCAGCTCCTTTCATTCAGTCAGTAGCTTCAATCATTTCTGGACGTTTTTCAATGGCAAAAATCAATGAATATTGTAAATGCACAAACAGTAATTTCTCCGCATTGCAAGGTGCAATTCTGAAATTTTTTGCTTTTTCCTGCTCCTCTTAGCATGATAAAGAAGATTCAAAGAGAGTGAGATGCCAGCTCCTTTCATTCAGTCAGTAGCTTCAATCATTTCTGGACGTTTTTCAATGGCAAAAATCAATGAATATTGTAAATGCACAAACAGTAATTTCTCCGCATTGCAAGGTGCAATTCTGAAATTTTTTGCTTTTTCCTGCTCCTCTTAGTATGATAAAGAAGATTCAAAGAGAGTGAGATGCCAGCTCCTTTCATTCAGTCAGTAGCTTCAAACATTTCTGGTATATGAATAACATGATGTTTTTCAATGGCAAAAATCAATGAATATTGTAAATGCACAAACAGTAATTTCTCCGCATTGCAAGGTGCAATTCTGAAATTTTTTGCTTTTTCCTGCTCCTCTTAGCATGATAAAGAAGATTCAAAGAGAGTGAGATGCCAGCTCCTTTCATTCAGTCAGTAGCTTCAATCATTTCTGGTATATGAATAACATGATGTTTTTCAATGGCAAAAATTAATGAATATTGTAAATGCACAAACAGTAATATCTCCGCATTGCAAGGTGCAATTCTGAAATTTTTTGCTTTTTCCTGCTCCTCTTAGCATGATAAAGAAGATTCAAAGAGAGTGAGATGCCAGCTCCTTTCATTCAGTCAGTAGCTTCAATCATTTCTGGACGTTTTTCAATGGCAAAAATCAATGAATATTGTAAATGCACAAACAGTAATTTCTCCGCATTGAAGGTGCAATTCTGAAATTTTTTGCTTTTTCCTGCTCCTCTTAGCATGATAAAGAAGATTCAAAGAGAGTGAGATGCCAGCTCCTTTCATTCAGTCAGTAGCTTCAAACATTTCTGGTATATGAATAACATGATGTTTTTCAATGGCAAAAATCAATGAATATTGTAAATGCACAAACAGTAATTTCTCCGCATTGCAAGGTGCAATTCTGAAATTTTTTGCTTTTTCCTGCTCCTCTTAGCATGATAAAGAAGATTCAAAGAGAGTGAGATGAGAGCTCCTTTCATTCAGTCAGTAGCTTCAATCATTTCTGGACGTTTTTCAATGGCAAAAATCAATGAATATTGTAAATGCACAAACAGTAATTTCTCCGCATTGCAAGGTGCAATTCTGAAATGTTTTGCTTTTTCCTGCTCCTCTTAGCATGATAAAGAAGATTCAGAGAGTGAGATGCCAGCTCCTTTCATTCAGTCAGTAGCTTCAATCATTTCTGGACGTTTTTCAATGGCAAAAATCAATGAATATTGTAAATGCACAAACAGTAATTTCTCCGCATTGCAAGGTGCAATTCTGAAATTTTTTGCTTTTTCCTGCTCCTCTTAGCATGATAAAGAAGATTCAAAGAGAGTGATATGCCAGCTCCTTTCATTCAGTCAGTAGCTTCAATCATTTCTGGTATATGAATAACATGATGTTTTTCAATGGCAAAAATCAATGAATATTGTAAATGCACAAACAGTAATTTCTCCGCATTGCAAGGTGCAATTCTGAAATTTTTTGCTTTTTCCTGCTCCTCTTAGCATGATAAAGAAGATTCAAAGAGAGTGAGATGCCAGCTCCTTTCATTCAGTCAGTAGCTTCAATCATTTCTGGACGTTTTTCAATGGCAAAAATCAATGAATATTGTAAATGCACAAACAGTAATTTCTCCGCATTGCAAGGTGCAATTCTGAAATTTTTTGCTTTTTCCTGCTCCTCTTAGCATGGTAAAGAAGACTCAAAGAGAGTGAGATGCCAGCTCCTTTCATTCAGTCAGTAGCTTCAATCATTTCTGGACGTTTTTCAACGGCAAAAATCAATGAATATTGTAGATGCACAAACAGTAATTTCTCCGCATTGCAAGGTGCAATTCTGAAATTTTTTGCTTTTTCCTGCTCCTCTTAGCATGATAAAGAAGATTCAAAGAGACTGAGATGCCAGCTCCTTTCATTCAGTCAGTAGCTTCAATCATTTCTGGACGTTTTTCAATGGCAAAAATCAATGAATATTGTAAATGCACAAACAGTAATTTCTCCGCATTGCAAGGTGCAATTCTGAAATTTTTTGCTTTTTCCTGCTCCTCTTAGCATGATAAAGAAGATTCAAAGAGAGTGAGATGCCAGCTCCTTTCATTCAGTCAGTAGCTTCAATCATTTCTGGATGTTTTTCAATGGCAAAAATCAATGAATATTGTAAATGCACAAACAGTAATTTCTCCGCATTGCAAGGTGCAATTCTGAAATTTTTTGCTTTTTCCTGCTCCTCTTAGCATGATAAAGAAGATTCAAAGAGAGTGAGATGCCAGCTCCTTTCATTCAGTCAGTAGCTTCAATCATTTCTGGACGTTTTTCAATGGCAAAAATCAATGAATATTGTAAATGCACAAACAGTAATTTCTCCGCATTGCAAGGTGCAATTCTGAAATTTTTTGCTTTTTCCTGCTCCTCTTAGCATGATAAAGAAGATTCAAAGAGAGTGAGATGCCAGCTCCTTTCATTCAGTCAGTAGCTTCAAACATTTCTGGTATATGAAAAACATGTTTTTCAATGGCAAAAATCAATGAATATTGTAAATGCACAAACAGTAATATCTCCACATTGCACGGTGCAATTCTGAAATTTTTAGCTTTTTCCTGTTAATCCTAGCATGATAAAGAAGATTCAAAGAGAGTGAGATGCCAGCTCCTTTCATTCAGTCAGTAGCTTCAAACATTTCTGGTATATGAAAAACATGTTTTTCAATGGCAAAAATCAATGAATATTGTAAATGCACAAACAGTAATATCTCCACATTGCAAGGTGCAATTCTGAAATTTTTTGCTTTTTCCTGCTAATCCTAGCATGATAAAGAAGATTCAAAGAGAGTGAGATGCCAGCTCCTTTCATTCAGTCAGTAGCTTCAAACATTTCTGGTATATGAAAAACATGTTTTTCAATGGCAAAAATCAATGAATATTGTAAATGCACAAACAGTAATATCTCCACATTGCACGGTGCAATTATGAAATTTTTAGCTTTTTCCTGTTAATCCTAGCATGATAAAGAAGATTCAAAGAGAGTGAGATGCCAGCTCCTTTCATTCAGTCAGTAGCTTCAAACATTTCTGGTATATGAAAAACATGTTTTTCAATGGCAAAAATCAATGAATATTGTAAATGCACAAACAGTAATATCTCCACATTGCAAGGTGCAATTCTGAAATTTTTTGCTTTTTCCTGCTAATCCTAGCATGATAAAGAAGATTCAAAGAGAGTGAGATGCCAGCTCCTTTCATTCAGTCAGTAGCTTCAAACATTTCTGGTATATGAAAAACATGTTTTTCAATGGCAAAAATCAATGAATATTGTAAATGCACAAACAGTAATATCTCAACATTGCACGGTGCAATTCTGAAATTTTTAGCTTTTTCCTGTTAATCCTAGCATGATAAAGAAGATTCAAAGAGAGTGAGATGCCAGCTCCTTTCATTCAGTCAGTAGCCTCAAACATTTCTGGTATATGAAAAACATGTTTTTCAATGGCAAAAATCAATGAATATTGTAAATGCACAAACAGTAATATCTCCACATTGCAAGGTGCAATTCTGAAATTTTTTGCTTTTTCCTGTTAATCCTAGCATGATAAAGAAGATTCAAAGAGAGTGAGATGCCAGCTCCTTTCATTCAGTCAGTAGCTTCAAACATTTCTGGTATATGAAAAACATGTTTTTCAATGGCAAAAATCAATGAATATTGTAAATGCACAAACAGTAATATCTCCACATTGCAAGGTGCAATTCTGAAATTTTTTGCTTTTTCCTGCTAATCCTAGCATGATAAAGAAGATTCAAAGAGAGTGAGATGCCAGCTCCTTTCATTCAGTCAGTAGCTTCAAACATTTCTGGTATATGAAAAACATGTTTTTCAATGGCAAAAATCAATGAATATTGTAAATGCACAAACAGTAATATCTCCACATTGCACGGTGCAATTCTGAAATTTTTAGCTTTTTCCTGTTAATCCTAGCATGATAAAGAAGATTCAAAGAGAGTGAGATGCCAGCTCCTTTCATTCAGTCAGTAGCTTCAAACATTTCTGGTATATGAAAAACATGTTTTTCAATGGCAAAAATCAATGAATATTGTAAATGCACAAACAATAATATCTCCACATTGCAAGGTGCAATTCTGAAATTTTTTGCTTTTTCCTGCTAATCCTAGCATGATAAAGAAGATTCAAAGAGAGTGAGATGCCAGCTCCTTTCATTCAGTCAGTAGCTTCAAACATTTCTGGTATATGAAAAACATGTTTTTCAATGGCAAAAATCAATGAATATTGTAAATGCACAACAGTAATATCTCCACATTGCACGGTGCAATTATGAAATTTTTAGCTTTTTCCTGTTAATCCTAGCATGATAAAGAAGATTCAAAGAGAGTGAGATGCCAGCTCCTTTCATTCAGTCAGTAGCTTCAAACATTTCTGGTATATGAAAAACATGTTTTTCAATGGCAAAAATCAATGAATATTGTAAATGCACAAACAGTAATAACTCCACATTGCAAGGTGCAATTCTGAAATTTTTTGCTTTTTCCTGCTAATCCTAGCATGATAAAGAAGATTCAAAGAGAGTGAGATGCCAGCTCCTTTCATTCAGTCAGTAGCTTCAAACATTTCTGGTATATGAAAAACATGTTTTTCAATGGCAAAAATCAATGAATATTGTAAATGCACAAACAGTAATATCTCAACATTGCACGGTGCAATTCTGAAATTTTTAGCTTTTTCCTGTTAATCCTAGCATGATAAAGAAGATTCAAAGAGAGTGAGATGCCAGCTCCTTTCATTCAGTCAGTAGCTTCAAACATTTCTGGTATATGAAAAACGTTTTTCAATGGCAAAAATCAATGAATATTGTAAATGCACAAACAGTAATATCTCCACATTGCAAGGTGCAATTCTGAAATTTTTTGCTTTTTCCTGTTAATCCTAGCATGATAAAGAAGATTCAAAGAGAGTGAGATGCCAGCTCCTTTCATTCAGTCAGTAGCTTCAAACATTTCTGGTATATGAAAAACATGTTTTTCAATGGCAAAAATCAATGAATATTGTAAATGCACAAACAGTAATATCTCCACATTGCAAGGTGCAATTCTGAAATTTTTTGCTTTTTCCTGCTAATCCTAGCATGATAAAGAAGATTCAAAGAGAGTGAGATGCCAGCTCCTTTCATTCAGTCAGTAGCTTCAAACATTTCTGGTATATGAAAAACATGTTTTTCAATGGCAAAAATCAATGAATATTGTAAATGCACAAACAGTAATATCTCCACATTGCACGGTGCAATTCTGAAATTTTTAGCTTTTTCCTGTTAATCCTAGCATGATAAAGAAGATTCAAAGAGAGTGAGATGCCAGCTCCTTTCATTCAGTCAGTAGCTTCAAACATTTCTGGTATATGAAAAACATGTTTTTCAATGGCAAAAATCAATGAATATTGTAAATGCACAAACAGTAATATCTCCACATTGCAAGGTGCAATTCTGAAATTTTTTGCTTTTTCCTGCTAATCCTAGCATGATAAAGAAGATTCAAAGAGAGTGAGATGCCAGCTCCTTTCATTCAGTCAGTAGCTTCAAACATTTCTGGTATATGAAAAACATGTTTTTCAATGGCAAAAAATCAATGAATATTGTAAATGCACACAGTAATATCTCCACATTGCACGGTGCAATTCTGAAATTTTTAGCTTTTTCCTGTTAATCCTAGCATGATAAAGAAGATTCAAAGAGAGTGAGATGCCAGCTCCTTTCATTCAGTCAGTA